>NW_028156696.1:32500-73226 GCF_964263955.1 Coregonus lavaretus
ATCCAATAATATATCATTAATTTGCAACCCTAGTTCCTGTACCGGACACATGCAAATAATGCAAGTCCCTAAAGGAAAGGAAGCCAAGTTAGTATTTGAACAAAGCCGGAATGTGAGACAACCGTCTGCTGCCTCATATCAACTGAGGACTTAAGACACAGGAAAGGAAAGGAGGCCAGGTGAATGGAAGCCAGGTTAGACTATTGGAACCCAGCCTCTGAAGGAAAGGAAGCCAGGTTAGACTATTGGAACCCAGCCTCTGAAGGAAAGGAAGCCAGGTTAGACTATTGGAACCCAGCCAGTCAAGGAAAAGAGACCAGTTTAGGGTGTTGGAACTTATCCCGGGATGAAAAGAAGGCCAGTTAGAAAGGAAAGGACACCAGGTTAGAGTGTTGGAGCATAGCCGGTGTGTTAGAGAACATTCTGCTCCCTCAGAGAAGCCACTTCCTGTTGTCTGTGTGTGAGTCATGACAGCATCCTTTCACAGTCACGGGGAGAATCTCAATTGCACACTCCTCGCCTCCTTTTCAAAACCCATTGGATGAGAAAGCCAGAGGTCCCGCCCCTCTGACCTTCTCCTCCAATGGGTTTAGAGGAGGTGAAGAGAGAGAACGGGAGGAGTATACAATTGAGATTCTCCCAGAGGGTAACTGCATACATGGAGTGTGTCTGAAAGTGGTTGTTGCTAAAGAAGTGGGAGGATCAACAGAAGAGGGTGTATGGAAACATAACAGCTAATTGGGCAGATTGGTTGCCACTCAAGACCATTTTTTGAGTGGCTGCTTCGTGCTTCCTTGTAGAAATTTAGCTAAACCTAACCCTAACTCTTTTCCTAATCTTAACCTCATTATGCTGATCTGCTAGGTTACTCCTACAACCTGACACGTTAATTATCCTAACCTGACACATTAATTATCCTAACCTGACACGTTAATTATCCTAACCTGACATGTTAATTATCCTAACCTGCCACGTTAATTATTCTAACCGGCTAAGTTAGTTCTCCTAACCTGCCACATTAGTTCTCCTAACCTGCCACTCCACCGGGGAAAGGAAAGCTTAAGTACTTTTTGTATTGAGTGTCTGTCTTTCTAACATCGCAGAAGGGGAAGAGAGTATAGGGGGAGGCAGACAAAGGGGGAAAGAGATGGGAGAGAAAGATCATATATTATTATCACTGACTTCTCACCAGTGATGTCATCATAACCAGTAACCTTTTCCACTCTTGGCCCAGCCCAGCCTGACCCTGACATATAGCATCAGGCCTGTTGAGTTGACTTGGGTAACAGACCTCTAGCTTCTACACCACATCCCCCCTTCTCCTGCTCTAACATGAGACCTCATCAGTACTCATTTTGGGTGCTGGTACTGTTTATATTTAGGAGCTGGAACATTAACCAATATTCTATAAGAGGTGAACTCAAGCAGTAGAAAGTTAGAGGTGATATTATAGGACACACTATGTGAAACATTGCTGCAAGACAGATCAGTTTGCTGTGTTTAGCTGGGCTCAACCACTGATCCAAGATAAGTTGCTAAGAAGTTTATCTCACATCAAAGACCTAATGAACTAATGAGATAGAAGTCATATAGCCTAGCAGTATTTTCCACTATTCAGTCCACTCTTCATGACAGCAGACTTGTATAGCTCAGTGGAGGCCCAGTTAGAGACAGATATGATACCTGCAGTGATATTGATGATCCTGTTCTGGAGCACAGGTAGGATGCTGTTATACTGATATACACTTGTGACAGTTACTGCGATATGATTTGATATTGTAAGATATATGATCATTTGCAGGGTTAGTAAATAACATGCAACTGGATGCAGACAGTAAAAATCTGTCTCAAAGCAGGACAATGATGTAATCACCAGTAAATGTACTTTACTGTAGCATAACTGTCCATCTGGGGACAGGCACTAATGTCATTTAAGGTGTGATGGTGTATGTGATGTTGCATATTCAGTGTGTCAATGATTGATTGTATCTTTCCCTATGGAAATGAATGAGAGTATATATTATGTATCTATTTAATATTCGTCTTATGTTTCTATGGCCTCCCGAGAGGCGCAGTGATCATAGGCACTGCATCGCAGTGATAGAGGCGTCAGTACAGACCCGGGTTCGATCCCAGGCTATATCACAACCGGCTGTGATTGGGAGTCCCATAGTGCGGCACACAATTGGCCCAGCTTCGTCCGGGTTAGGGGAGGGTTTGGCCTGGGTAGGCCATCATTGTAAATAAGAAGTTGTTTTTAACTGACTTGCCTAGTTAAATAAAGGTTTATTAAAGGTTCAATAGAGCAAGGGGAAGGGGGGTAGCTAGAGGTCTGTTACCCAAGTCAACTGAGTCAAGCTCAACAAGCCTGATGCTATATGTCAGGAAGAGAGAGAGAGAGAGAGAGAGAGAGAGAGAGAGGAGGGGAGGGTAGTGGAGAGAGAGAAGAGGGGACAGAGGACGGGAGGGGAGATAGAGAGGGAGATGTCAAAGGGCTGCGAGAGATGAGCAGAGAGAGATGGGGCGGAGGAGAGAGGATGGGTGGGGGGCGGAGGAGAGCGTAGTGGAGAGAGAGGAGAGGGGAGGGGAGGGGAGGGGAGGGGAGGGGAGGGGAGGGGAGGGGAGATAGAGATTTGTGGAGGAGAGAGAAAGATTTAATGGAAGACGAAAGCAAATGCATTAAATTATATATAAAGTCATCTGCAAAGAGAGGTTCACATTTCCATGGAAGGGGAATGTGAGTACACATGGGTGTTGTTGCACCATACCAACGATAAGTCTATCTTCCCCATCACATCATGAAAGGTGATGTTGATGTTCATTTCTCCTCTCTTAACTATATAAAAATGAGTTTATCAGTCCTGACCTGTATAGGCCATCGGTCAATACACCCCATTTAGCCATACCCTATGTTTAGCTCTATTTCAACACACCCCATTTAGCCATACCCTAGGTTTAGTTGTATTTCTACACACCCCATTTAGCCATACCCTAGGTTTAGTTGTATTTGTACACACCCCATTTAGCCATACCCTAGGTTTAGTTGTATTTCTACACACCCCATTTAGCCATACCCTAGGTTTAGCTGTATTTCTACACACCCCATTTAGCCATACCCTAGGTTTAGCTGTATTTCTACACACCCCATTTGGCCATACCCTAGGTTTATTTGTATTTCTACACACCCCATTTAGCCATACCCTAGGTTTAGCTGTATTTCTACACACCCCATTTAGCCATACTCTAGGTTTAGCTGTATTTCTACACACCCCATTTAGCCATACCCTAGGTTTAGCTGTATTTCTACACACCCCATTTAGCCATACCCTAGGTTTAGTTGTATTTCTACACACCCCATTTAGCCATATCCTAGGTTTAGCTGTATTTCAACACACCCCATTTAGCCATACCCTAGGTTTAGCTGTATTTCTACACACCCCATTTAGCCATACCCTAGGTTTATTTGTATTTCTACACACCCCATTTAGCCATACCCTAGGTTTAGCTGTATTTCTACACCCCCAAACTACTTCCTGCGGCTACAGGACAGAGGAGGAGGGGAGGGGAGATGGAGAGTGAGAGAGAAGAGGAGTAGAGAGAGGGAGATGTCAAAAGAGATAGGGCTGACAGACTAACACGCAGTCAACTGAATATCTTTTCATAACTGACTTCTCACCAGTGATGTCATCACAACCAGTAACCTTTTCCACTCTTCCACTCCTGGTACGGCTCAGCTTGACCTCTGACCTATGAATTGAATGACTTCAACAACAGACAAACGCAAAGGTATTAAATTATATATAAACTCATCTGCAAAGAGAGGTTCACCTTTCCATGGAAGGGGAATGTGTGTACACACGTGTGTTGTTGCGTCATACCAACTATAAGCCTATCTTCCCCATCACATCATGAAAGGTCACGTTGATGTTCATTTCTCCTCTCTTTTGCCCCTCCCCCCCCCTCTCTCTCTCTCTCTCTCTCTCTCTCTCTCTCTCTCTCTCTCTCTCTCTCTCTCTCTCTCTCTCTCTCTCTCTCTCTCAGTTCAATTCAAAGGGGCTTTATTGACACGGGAAACATATGTTACCATTGACAAAGCAAGTGAAATAAACAATCACAAACAGTAAACATTAAACACACAAAAGTTTCAAAAGAGAAAGACATTTGAAATGTTAGTAATTTAACTATATAAACAAATAAACAAATAAAAACAAGTGTATCAGTCCTGACCTGTATAGGCCGTCGGTCAATACACTGTAAATGAAATATAAACTAGCTGGCTCCACTAGGGCCCTCTCAGCCAACTGGCTCCACTAGGGCCCTCTCAGCCAGCTGGCTCCACTAGGGCCTTCTCAGCCAGGTGGCTCCACTAGGGCCCTCTCAGCCAGGTGGCTCCACTAGAGCCCTCTCAGCCAGCTGGCTCCACTAGGGCCTTCTCAGCCAGGTGGCTCCACTAGGGCCCTCTCTGCCAGGTGGCTCCACTAGGGCCCTCTCAGCCAGCTGGCTCCACTAGGGCCCTCTCAGCCAACTGGCTCCACTAGGGCCCTCTCAGCCAGCTGGCTCCACTAGGGCCTTCTCAGCCAGGTGGCTCCACTAGGGCCCTCTCAGCCAGGTGGCTCCACTAGAGCCCTCTCAGCCAGCTGGCTCCACTAGGGCCTTCTCAGCCAGGTGGCTCCACTAGGGCCCTCTCTGCCAGGTGGCTCCACTAGGGCCCTCTCAGCCAGGTGGCTCCACTAGAGCCCTCTCAGCCAGCTGGCTCCACTAGGGCCTTCTCAGCCAGGTGGCTCCACTAGGGCCCTCTCTGCCAGGTGGCTCCACTAGGGCCCTCTCAGCCAGCTGGCTCCACTAGGGCCCTCTCAGCCAGGTGGCTCCACTAGGGCCCTCTCAGCCAGGTGGCTCCACTAGGGCCCTCTCAGCCAGGTGGCTCCACTAGGGCCTTCTCCCCTCCACTAGGAAATTTCAAAATGTGTGCATCAGCAGTCACTCAATTAACCCATGTCAGCAACATTTTCTTTAGATTGGTAAATTAGTCTTGTAGTAAGAATGGTCGAATTACCGACCCGGTTGAGGCCCATTGATTATCAGTTATCATATTAAAAAAGGCAAACATTTACCTCCACCCTTTGGAAAAATGTGTAGAATTGCAGCAAACTTGCTTCAGAACGGCAACATTTACTCTATGCCCCATGGCAAAATGTTCCAAATTGAAGGAAATTAACTTTAAAACGTACATTATTTTCAGAAAAATTACTTTTAAGTGGCACTGACCCAACAATGATACTCTCTGCTGGTGCCAATAAGATATAGTTTGATAACTAAATAAAAGAAAGATTAAAGTATTTTCACTGCCTTCTCTTTACAGCAATAGACATTTGCTTTCCATATTATGTTTTCCCGCGATTGTATTAGGAAATATTGCGATATGCCTGGCTGGGCCTCTGATTTTCGCTGACAGTCTCAACTCAACAATTATCTGTCGATATTGTGCAAGCTGGCTTTCCTTCTGACAGTAGGCAATGAGATTTAAAACAATCCACAACATATATATATTTTAAAGAAGCTAATGAATGATCCTCTGTGGCCAAGTCATGCTTTAGTGGCCTATTTGGAATGCTTTTCTTTTTAGGCTAATCAGGCTACATATTTTTATTTCATTTCTTTCTGGGTAAGTGCCAGGACCATTCACAGTTTAGCTCAACGCTGATTGGTTTTTATTATAATTTTTTATTATCAAGGGAGGCCAAATGTTCGCTGGCTTCCCTTGCATTCAATGCTACAGGGCGGCAGCAGTGTCATATTATTTTGAACTAGACAGCATCAGATAGATCAGTAGTTCCCAAACTCTGGGGCGGCCTCCTAGGGGCGGTGCGAGGGGTCGGATGGGGGGTCGGGTGGGTGCAGGGGTCATTATGCAATTTGTAATTTTATTTGATTTATTTCAGGACCATTCACACTTTAGCTCAACGCTGATTGGCATTTTAGTTAATGTTTTATGATCAAGGGAGGCCAAATGTTAGCATTCAATGCTACAGGGCGGCAGCAAAGTCATACTCTTTTTAACCAGACAGCATCAGATAGAATGGCCTCCACATACAGAGACAGAGGGGCACCGTTTCACTCGCTCAGATGCTTTCTCCGGTGAGGTACATTCAGCCTCTTGCTAATTGAAGGAAAATGATAAAACACAGAGAGATGAAAGATACATTATTTTATATGTTTTTTTCTTGGTCATTTTTTTGGGGAAGCCTGGCTTCCTTTGGCATCCATGAATACACGCCACTGCTGAGGTTAGGAGATATAATGTAGCAGGTTAGGATAATTAACGTGGGAGGTTAGGATAACTAATGTAGCAGGTTAGGATAACTAACGTGGGAGGTTATGATAACTAATGTAGCAGGTTAGAATAACTAACGTGGGAGGTTAGGATAACTAATGTAGCAGGTTAGGATAACTAACGTGGGAGGTTAGGATAACTAATGTAGCAGGTTAGAATAACTAACGTGGGAGGTTAGGATAACTAATGTAGCAGGTTAGAATAATTTACGTGGGAGGTTAGGATAACTAACGGAGAAGGTTAAGAGAACTAACCTAGCAGGTTAGGAGAATTAGTTTAGCAGGTTAGGATAATTAACGTGGCAGGTTAGGATAATTAATGTAGCAGGTTAGGATAATTAACGTGGGAGGTTAGGATAACTAATGTAGCAGGTTAGGATAATTAACGTGGCAGGTTAGTATAATGAACTTAGCAGGTTAGGAGAATTAACGTAAAGTGCGTGTGGTCAGTTTTTGCCATATCAATCAGGAAAGAAATAGGAGTGCTGCTGATCTAACTGTAAGTCGATCTGGATAAGAGCATCTGATAAATGACTCAAATGGAAATGTAAAATCTAGGATCAGTTCCCCACTGTCCATGTAATGTTATTCATTATGATCTAAAAGGCAAAAGGGGTCTTAGATCAACACTCCTACTCTGAAACTCTTCATGAATACAGGCCTAGCTAGATATGAATGGACCCATAACCTTGATAAAGGATTGTTTTCCACCGTAGGCCTGGTTCAGCAGTGTTAGTTCTGTAGTGCAACCCTGGCCCAGACTGGGTAAACATCACCATCACGTGGACATTTAACTGTATGACAGGAAGACAAAGGGACCCTATTCACTATCAGTGTTTCCCAACCAGGGGTACTTGGACTATCCACAGGGGGTACTTGAGAAGACTCATGAGACCAGAGGGTTACTGGTAAAATGCACATGAGAGGGTCCTCTGGGTAACTGAAAAAGGTTGGAGACCACTGCCCTATACAGAGCAATAGTAATGGAAACTTTTTGTAGGCACAAACTCCACCTCGGTTCATTGGACAAATCCTACGGGGAAATTAATGGAGTTTTTGTCGGGTTTTTGGATTAATTCCGACAATAAGGTCTGTGGTAAACACAGGCTTAGGAGATCTTATAGCCTACATTTTATTATATGAGATAATTTTCATCAGCTAACGTCACTTTTTGTGAAATTTGAAGCATTTATGTAATCAGAAAAAGCCCATAAAGGATTCATAATTCATAAATATCATGTTAACTGATTGATATAATCACATAGAACAAAACATAAAGGCTTCAGAATTCATAAAGTTCATGTTACCTGACTGATATTATCTCATAGAACAAAACATAAAGGCTTCATAATTCATAAAGGTAATGTTAACTGACTGAAATTATCTCATAGAACAAAACGTATAAGATCTACTAAGTCTGTGTTCATCTCAGACCTTATTTTCAGCGTTTATCCCAAAACCCTAGTCTTTCCCTATTCATTTAGGCTACAAGCTGGCGAGCTCTATACAGTGCACACTGCTTTATGGCACCCTTTCACAGTCATGGGGAGAATCTCAATTGCATACTCCTCGCCTCCTTCTCAAAACCCATTGGATGAGAAAGCCAGAGGTCCCGCCCCTCTGACCTTCTCCTCCAATGAGGAGAGAAGAGGTGAGGAGAGAGGACGCGAGGAGTTTACTCTACAATCGAGATTCTCCCAGAGGGTAACTGCATACATGGAGTGTGTCTGAAAGTGGGTGTTGCTAAAGAAGTGGGAGGATCAACAGAAGTGGGTGTATGGAAACTTAACAGCTAATTGGGCAGATTGGTTGCCACTCAAGACTATTTTGCTTGGCTGCTAGCTGCTTCCTTGTAGCATTTTAGGTTAGAATGACCTTCTCCAATGGGTTTAGAGAAGGAGGTGAGGAGAGAGTAGAGAGGAAGGAATGGATCCAACTTCCTCCGCGCTCACGAATTATTATAATTCATATGTATTAGCCTGTTTCTGTTAGATGATACATCATGACAAAATACAGAATATTACTGTCCTGCTAATGTTCCTGGACCTTCTAGGTTAAACTGCCGAGTAAAAACCCATAACTGATCCAAATCAGACAGGCTAGATGCAGTTATTTTGAAATTAATATGTATTCAAAACGCCTGGTTTTTGAACGGTTATTAAAATGACCTGGGCTATTCACTGCAGTTTACAGCCTAGACTAGAGTTGTGTACTCACTTGAAAACAATAATAACATTCTTCATTACATTGTGTTGATGTAGCTTAGGTAGAATACGTTTCTTGTCCCTAACCTTCTAGTCAATCTTTGTTTCATTTCAACTATTTACTACGTGGTCCTCTGTAGCTCAGCTGGTAGAGCACGGTGCTTGTAACGCCAAGGTAGTGGGTTCGATCCCCGGGACCACCCATACACAAAAAATAAAAAATAAAAAATGTATGCACGCATGACTGTAAGTCGCTTTGGATAAAAGCGTCTGCTAAATGGCATATTATTTATTATATATAATACTATCTGTGATGTGCTAGATGTCTTGCTTAAGATTTATGTTTTTTAAAAATCCACTGTGGCTGATATGCTTGATCCATTTCTACTGCAGCTCTCTGCCCCCCTGATTGCTGAATCATCAACCCGTAACCTGACAGTTATATCTAGTACTATCTCCAAGGTTTGGAAGGCGGCCCATGTACTCCCCCTTCACAAAGGTGGTGACCCCTTGTGACCTAAATAATTATCGCTCTATTTATAAACTTTTTTGCCTAGCTAAAATATTTGAATCCTTAATAAATTATCAGCTAAGATGTATTCTAAATGTACATCAGTGGGGTTTTAGACCAGGTCATAGCACTATCTCTGCTGCATCTCTAGTTATAAATGATGTGGTTCACTGTAAGGATAAAAGGCAACATTGTGCTGCCCTCTTCATTGACCTGTCAAAGGCTGTTGATCACTCACTGCTAATTCAGAGGCTTGGCTCAATTGGCCTAGACCAGGCTGCATGTAACTGGTAAAAAAATGACTTGACAGATAGAACTCAATGTGTATCTACTGATGGTGTTAAATCAGGCGACAGTGTGCTTTAGGACCATGCGGAGGGTTCTGAGCAGTCGGGTAGGCTGTTTGGAGTGTTTATCCAACTGGATAAAAACAAAAATGAATATAAATAAAGTTATGTCTCCCCCACTTCTAAAACCAAAGTTGCACCTATGCTGTTTACATTAACAATATTGACTTGTCTATAAAAAACTGTAACCTCCACTTGTATACAGTTGATAGTTGTTGTGTATGCTATTTCCCCCACGGTTGACCAGGCTCTATCTGAACTACAGTCTGCCTTCATGGAATTACAGAAAAACTTTATTGACCTGAAATGAGCATTGAATGCAGGGAAAACTCAGTATATGTTGTTCTCTAGTGCACATCAAAATAACTGATTTAATGTACTTTGAATGGTGTCCATATTGATTGTGTCCCTGCTTATAAATATCTGGGAATCTGGATAGATGAAAAGCTGTCTTTTAAAAAGCATATTGATGAGTTAGTTAAGAAGCTGAGAATAGAAATGGGCTTCTTCTATAGAAACAGGTCCTGCCTCTCGCTAAACAGTAGAAAGCAGATTATTCAGTCAACGTTCCTATCGGTCCTAGACTATGGTGACATCATTCACATTTACATTTACGTCATTTAGCAGACGCTCTTATCGATTTACAAATTGGTGCATTCACCTTATAGCCAGTGGAACAACCACTTTACAATATGTTTTATTTTATTTTTTGGGGGGTGGGGTAAGGGGGTGTAGAAGGATTACTTTATCCTATCCCAGGTATTCCTAAAAGAGGTGGGGTTTCAAGTGTCTCTGGAAGGTGGTGAGTGACTCCGCTGTCCTGGCGTCGTGAGGGAGCTTGTTCCACCATTGGGGTGCCAGAGCAACGAACAGTTTTGACTGGGCTGAGCGGGAACTGTGCTTCCGCAGAGGTAGGGGGGCCAGCAGGCCAGATGTGGATGAACGCAATGCCCTCGTTTGGGTGTAGGGACTGATCAGAGCCTGAAGGTACGGAGGTGCCGTTCCCCTCACAGCTCCGTAGGCAAGCACCATGGTCTTGTAGCAGATGCGAGCTTCAACTGGAAGCCAGTGGAGTGTGCGGAGGAGCGGGGTGACGTGACAGAACTTGGGAAGGTTGAACAGAGGGGAGAGGTGCGCTTGTGAAGTTGGAAAACATTTTGTGTACGTTTTTTTCCCCGAATTGGTTTTAACTGCACTCTACTTTACTTACCTTAACAAAATAAGATGTATAGTTGAATATTTTAGTAATGAGTCGTCTCAATTCGCTTGCTGCTTGGCTGTATTGACGAAGGTTCCAGTGCCACTGGCAGTGGCTTCGGGAGCTGCTTGGGTTCGTCGGATCGGGAGCTGGAGAGGACAGTTTAGTCTGAGGTCATTTAAGGGCTTCGGGGACACTGGACATCGTTTTTCGGATGCATGCAGGGCACTTTCTGCCTATTGGATTATAAATAGTCAACTGTTGGTTTCAAGGGCTTTCTACCGTGATAACTGTGGGGTTAGACTGTTTGTTTTTTATAGCTCCAACGGCGCCAACGAACATTTTCAGTTTAGCACCCGGGTTTAGGTTATCTTAAAATATTATTGTATTGTGTGTATTGCCAATTGTTTGCAAGTGGATCATTCATTATTCATTCTTTTTATATACACATTCTATCTGTAGGTAAGAACCCTGGTCTCTTTGGTTTTTCTTTAGCGAGTTTAGTCATACCAGGTTTATTATGTACTGAGTGGACCTTTTCACCATACTTTTACTCTATGGATTTATCTGAGCCTGTGGTGATAGGGTTACATCAACATTATAAATATGGTGGAAACTCCCACTAGTCCATGCCTCCACCAATCCAATGCTTTTAGATTATGGGAAGTAGTGAACAAGTGCACACTTCAGGAGAAAGGAGATATTATTGGGACACACTCAGATGCTCTGTTAATCAACCACATTGGTCTACCACAAGGCTTCCTTGGTTCAAACTGTCAGATTATTGTTATAATGTTGTTTGTAGTATAGAGATAATGATGTTATTGATTATCAATGTTATGATATTGATTATGATGTAGAGTATTGTTATGATGTTGTTGGTAGTATATAGATAATGATGTTATTGATTACAAAAATGCGAGGGGTGTATTCAGTTTTGTGAGATACTGTATGTTAGAGCAGGAGTAGGGGGGGTAGAAGTTAGAGGTCTGTTACCTGAGTCAAGATCAACAGGAGGGAGGGAGGGAGGGAGAGAGAGAGAGAGGGGGAGAGAGGGAGAGAGGTTAAATTAACATCAACAGACTAACATGCAGTCAACTGAATATCTTTTCATCACTGACTTCTAACCAGTGATGTCATCACAACCAGTAACCTTTTCCACTCTTCCACTTTTGGTCCGGCTCAGCTTGACCTCTGACCTCTGAAATGAATGATTTCAAAAACAGACAAAGCAAAGGTATTAAATTAGATATAAACTCATCTGCAAAGAGAGTTACACATTTCCATGGAAAGGGAATGTACACTAAATGACCAAAAGTATGTGGACACCTGCTTGTCAAACATCTCATTCCAAAGTCATGACCATTAGTATGAAGTTGGTCCCCCTTTGCTGCTATGACAGCCTCCACTCTTATGGGAAGGCTTTCCACTAGATGTTGGAACATTGCTGCGGGGACCTGCTTCCATTCAGCCACAAGAGCATTAGTGAGGTAATGGTAAATATACATTGCTGCGTGGATTTTTTCCTTTGGACTGCCAGATGGTGAAGTGTGATTCATCACTCCAGAGAACGCGTTTTCAATGCTCCAGAGTCCAATGGCGGTGGGCTTTATACCACTCCAGCCGATGCTTGGCATTGCTCATGGTGATCTTTGGCTTTTGTTCGGTTGCTCAACCATGGAAACCCATTTCATGAAGATCCCGACTAACAGTTATTGTGCTGACGTTGCTTCCAGAGGCAGTTTGGAACTCGTAGTGAGTGTTGCAACCGAGGACAGACGGTTTGTACACGCTACCCGCTTCAGCACTCGGCGGTCCCGCTCTGTGAGCTTGTGTGGCCTACCACTTCACGCTGAGCCGTTGTTGCTCCTAGACATTTCCCTTCACAATAACAGAACTTACAGTTGACCTAGGCAGCTCCAGCAGGGCAGAAAGTTAACAAACTGACTTGTTGGAAAGGTGGCATCCTGTGACGGTGCCACGTTGAAAGTCAATGAGCTCTTCTGTATGGGCCATTCTACTGCCAATGTTTGTCTATGGAGATTGCATGGCTGTGTGCTCGATTTTAAACACCTGTCAGGAAGGGGTCTGGCTGGAATAGAATCCACTAATTTGAAGGGGTGTCCACATACTTTTGTATCTATAGTGTGTGTACACACGTGTGTTGTTGCATCTTACCAACGATGAGCCTATCTTCCCCATTTACATCATGAAAGGTCATGTTGATGTTCATTTAACTTCTGTCTCTATCTCTCTCTCTCTCTCTCTCTCTCTCTCTCTCCCTTTCTCCTCTCCCTCTATCTCTCTCTCTCTCTCTCTCTCTCTCTCTCTCTCTCTCTCTCTCTCTCTCTCTCTCTCTCTCCCTCTCTCTCTCTCTCTCTTTCTCCTCAGATATCCAGGCTCAAAGCATCAGTCCACCAGGTAGGTAGAGTATAAATCTACAATGATTATAGCAGTTCAATATTAGTCTACTTTATTATCCCACATGGAGAAATTCATGTGTCCATACACACCATTCTAAAACCCAATAACAAGTACTGTTTTATGGAACTACTAATACTTGTCAACCACAAAGCATTACTGCTGTTAGAATAACAGAAGCCCTGTCATAATCTGTCCTCACCACTGTGTTTTCCTCTCTGCTGTTTACAGCTGAACAATCAGTCAGACTGGTGAATGGGACCACTTCCTGTTCTGGGACAGTGGAAGCTTTCTACAGAGGAGAGTGGTCAGGTCAATGTACTATATGGTGGAGTATGAGAGAGACTAAGGTTGTGTGTAGAGAGCTGGGCTGTGGGAATGTTGTAGCTGTATCTAGAGGACCTCTGGTTGAAGATGGAAGAAGAGCCACACTATGGAGTAGATGCAGTGGAGATGAGTCTACTTTTAGAGAGTGTGACAACATAGGAAGTATACCTGGTGTCTCTGATTGTGAATATTCTCTTCATGTGATCTGTTCAGGTAAGAGACTGGTAATATTGAGAGATTTGATTTGTACATTATACAAGATTAGCATATATCACATTTTATGTGTTTTTTCATTTAAAGAGAGGGAGAGATGTTAGATGTATTTAAACATTATATTTGTGTTTGTCATATTGGTTTATGGGAGATGTGCATGGGCAGATCATTGTAGTTCAGATGTTACTGAAGTGAAGCTGCCTGATGGATGTCCAGCTGTTTATTTTCTATAAAGTGAAGTGAACTTATTCCTGTCTCCTGCCTGCATTATTCCCAACCCTGTCCTGAGTGACTAAGAACCCATTTCTACCTCTTACAGTATCAAACATAGCAACCTACAATCTTTTATCCAACATATTTGTGTTTAGTCCTTGACAGTGTCATCAACAAAACGGATTGAATGTTCAACCAACTCTTTTTCTCCAGAGTCTGTGCAGCTTGTGGATGGAGCTGGCCTCTGCTCTGGGAGACTGGAGGTGAAGTCCAATCAGTCCTGGGCCTCAGTGTGTGAAGCTGACTTTGACCAGCAGGATGCAGAGGTAGTCTGTGGGGAGCTTGGCTGTGGGGCTCCTGCAGCTCTACAGGGGGGGCTCTATGGAGAAGGTGAGGGTCAGACCTGGGATAAAGAGTTCCAGTGTAAAGGCAATGAGTCCCTTCTCCTGGACTGTGACACCTCAGACAGAAAAAACAACACCTGCCTACCTGGTAATGCTGTTGGACTCACCTGCTCAGGTAAGACACAGTTTGTCACTCAATCAACATTGTTTCTCACCTGGACTGAAGAATATGAGAGGCAATATACAGTGGGCTCCAAATTTACTGGCACCCCTGTTTGGCAATGTACAAACAATACTTACAGAAATATAAACACTATAATTATAGAGAGAAACTGAAAATACCAACATGTGAGAAATACTGTACTATATTAATGTTCCAATGGAACCCACCAAAATCATTTATTGATTAAATTAAAAATCAATGTCCTCCAAATCAAGGTTTCACAATTAATTGCACCCTTAAAGATTATTGTAAATAACATCTACCAAAATTGAACCAGTGTTAAGTGAATATTTTAATCTCAATGGTTGAACTCAACTATTTCAGTGTCTCTGTGCGTCTCTCAAAAGGTTGTAATGCTTTTGGATCAATAAACAGACAGAGTCCCGGTCTGCATAGTCAGGCCTTTATTCATTGAGAATTCTGTTCATCACAATTTCAGAGTCCATCTTTTATACTCACACGTCATACAAAAATCCCACCCCTTTTAGGCGGGCTGTTTTCCTCTGCTCTCCTAACCATCAGGTCACACACACATGTTCTTATCATAGGCTGCATTCCTTAGTTATCGCCGTCCTCATACTCCTTAAAAAGCCTAACCGTTTCTCTCCTCCCTTAATTGGGAGGCCCCTTCATCTTGGTTTCCCAGTTGTCTGTAGCCAGTTCTCCTTGTCCTTTGTTGTCTGGTCTAACTCTTACTCACATTGCTAAATAGTAGCTCAATGTCATAGTCTTTACTGGTCCTACTCTCACACATTCTAACACATTTCACACAGTTTCAGGGTGTAATAATTAGTCATTAATAATTATTCTATCAACCAGGAATAAAATTCCACTTATTTAAGTGTATCTAAGTCTTAAGGAACTATATTGAGCCATTACATCACTTCCTGTTTCACTAGGGTATAAAAATGAGGTAACACGCATGCAATATCCCTTTGTCATCCAACTCCATGAAGAAAACAAAATATCTGGCAGTTCAAAAGAGACAGATGGTCGTAGACCTTCATAAATCTGGTAATGGCTACAAGAAGATCCACAAACGATTGAATATACCACTGAGCACTGTCAGGGCAATTATAAAAAATAAAAAAAGATATGGAACAGTTGAAAACCTCACGGGTAGAAGACACAAATGCATTTTGCCCCCCAGGATAGGGAGGAGGATGGTGAGAGAAGCAACAAAATCTCCAAGAATCACTGTGAAAGAATTGAACGTTTTGGTCAGATACAGCAGCGACATGTTTGGCGTCGAAACAGAGATGCATACAAGGAGAGGCACCTCATACCCACTGTGAAATATGGTGGTGGGTCAGTGATGATTTGGGGCTGTTTTAATTCCAGAGGTCCAGGGGCACTGGATGGCATAATGAATTCCACCAAGTATCAGGCAATTTCGGCTGACAATCTAGTTTTCTCTGCCAGAAGGCTGGGACTTGGCCGTAGGTGGACATTCCAACAAGACAATGACCCAAAACATACCTCAAGATCCACACAGAAATGGTTCTGTGACAAAAAATATATATGTTCTGCCATGGCCATCTCAGTCAGACCTCAATCCAATCGAAAATCTGTGGGCTGATTTGAAGATGGCAGTTAATAAGCGCAAACCCAAGAATGTGAAGGATCTTGAAAGGATCTGCATAGAGGAATGGTCCAAAATCCCTCCAAATGTGTTCCTTAACCTTGTCAAAGATTACAGGAAAAGACCCCATGCTGTTATCCTTGCCAGAGGTGGTTGCACTAAGTACTAAATGAGGAGTGCCAATAATTATGAAACCTTGATTTTGGTGACATTTATTTTGTGTTAAATAATTGTATGATTTTGGTTGGTTCCATTGAAACATTAATAAAGTACAGTATTGTTTATATTTTTAAAGTATTGTTTGTGCAGTCAGGGGTGTCAGTAATTTTGGAGCCCACTGTAGATGTGTTTTAGTGAGAAAATAGTAAGATTACTGTCTCTCTCTCTTCTTTTCTCAGAGCCTGATGATGTGAGGCTGGTGGGAGGAGGCAGTCGCTGTGCTGGTGGCGTGGAGTGGTACGACCAGGGAGAGTGGAGGACTGTGGGAGCTGATGACAGGAACAAGGAGGCTGTAGCTGCAGTAGTGTGTAGACAGCTGGGTTGTGGCTCCACTGTTTCAGTACTACCTGGAAACACCACTAGATGGGTTGGAGTTGAATGTTCTGGGACTGAGCCTTCACTGAGGGAGTGTGAGAGATGGTATTATAATCTCCTTCCTGGACTCACAGTGATCTGCTCAGGTAATAACAAGATACACTATATGGCCAAATGTATGTGGACATTAGTGGATTCGGCTATTTCAGCCATACCTGTTGCTGACAGGTGTATAAAATTGAGCACACAGCCATACAATCCATAGACCACCATTGGTAGTAGAATGGCCGAAGAGCTCAGTGACTTTCAACGTGGCACGTCTAGGAGCAACAGCGGCTCAGCCGTGAAGTGGTAGGCCTCACAAGCTCACAGAACGGACCGCTGAAGCGCGTAGAGCGTCAAAATTATCCTCGGTTGCAACACTCACTACCGAGTTCCACATTCTTTTGGCCATGTATTAAATCTCCTTCCTGGACTCACAGAGATCTGCTCAGGAAATATCAAGATATTATAATTATATTCAACTGATTTCCTTCATTCATACAACTTCCTCTGCACCTCTCACGATGACTATTTAGCTTGTAAATCTGCATTGCAAAATAGATCACTCAGTCAAGTAGGAATAAAATACAACTTAAATATCCCAGAATGCTTTTGTATTTGAGTGTTATCTCAGTGAACGTCTCTACTCACTGCCACTGTCACATGTCATGTTATTGTCATATCTAAATGAGGAAAGTAGTTGAGGAGCTACGTTTTCTTTTTCTCTCCTCTTGTTCCAGATGTCCTGCTTCAGCCTGATATCAACATGTGTTGTCTCAGTGACTGTAGGCCCACTACTCATGTTGCCCTGTGAGGGAGGGTGGCTAGCACTGTTACATGCTGATGTTATTGTCATATCTACAGGAAACTAGTTGAAGAGGTTTTTCTTGGTCTCTTTTATTGTTACAGATCTCCTGGTCCAGCCTGATATCTTCCTGACTGACTCAATGGGAGGGATCTCCAGGGGCCACCAGGGGCCTGAAGTTTTTAGGGGCTACAACTTCACCATCACCTGCTCCACTCAGCCACAGTACCCAGGAGGCTCCTTCCTCCTCACGTTCACCGGCTCCAACAGAACCCAGACCCAGCCAGCTGTCAATCACTCTGCTGCCTTCCTCTTCCCTGCTGCAGATGACTCCCACCAAGGGAACTACAGCTGTGTTTATAACAATTATGTTTTCTCTCATAACTTCTCCTCTGAGAGTGAGCTCCTCACCCTCACCGTCACAGGTAACTGAACATGAACCAGACTTCTAACTTTGTCATTGACAGATTTCCCACAGATCTATGTGATGATGACCAGTCCCCTCATCAAAGGTGTTTCTGTTTGCAGCCTCTCCTCTGCCAGCCTTCATCATCAGACACGTTGTAGTGCTGCTGATCCTACTGACAGCCATCACCACCATCTACCTGTACTACAAGGTAAAGACATTTACTCAGACGTTACAAGTCATTTAAATGTTTGTGTCTTTGAGCAGGGTTCAGATTCTACATTGGTCTATATCTGTGTTTAAGGTGTGTGATTAACCAGATGTGTATCTTTGACTTGTGTTGCACTATCTTGGGTTTGTTCTTCAGTACTGTACTGATTATGAGAGAACGAGAACGAGAGGGAGAGAACGAGAGGGGGAGAGAACGAGAGGGAGAGAACGAGAGGGAGAGAACGAGAGGGAGAGAACGACAGGGGGAGAGAACGAGGGGGAGAGAACGAGGGGGAGAGAACGAGGGGGAGAGAACGAGAGGGGGAGAGAACGAGAGGGAGAGAGAACGAGGGGGGGAGAGACACAGACAGAGAGACACGGACAGAGAGGGAGAGAGAGAGACCGAGAGAGAGACAGAGAGAGAGAGACACCAGTGGCAAGGTGACTGTGAACATGGATGTGTATCAAACAGGCACAACGACAGTACAGGGACAAAGTATGAGCAATTCAACGGCTCATACACGAGACGTATGTGGCAGGGACTCCAGACAATCCCAGATTATAATGGGAAAGCTAGCCACGTATGGGACACCGACGCCTCGCTCCCGGACAAGATAAACACCTTCTTCTCCCGCATTGAGGATAACACAGTGCCACCGACGCGTGTGGTGAAGGTAGGCAGCAACACCTCTGCCACCCTGATCCTCAACACAGGGGGCCCATAGGGGTGCGTGCTCAGCCCCTTCCTGTACTTCTGTTTATCCATGACTGCGTGGCCACGCACGTCTCCAACTCAATCATCAAGTTTGCTGATGACACAACAGTGGTAGGCCTGATTAACAACAACAACGAGACGGCCTACAGGGAGGAGGTGAGAGCCCTGGCGGAGTGGTGCCAGGAAAATAACCTCTCGCTCAACGTCAACAAAATGAAGGAGTTGATCGTGGACTTCAGGAGACAGCAGAGGGAGCACGCCCCCATCCACATCAACGGGGCCACAGCGGAGAGGGTGAAAAAGCTTCAAGTTCCTCGGCGTGCACATCACTGGCAACCTGAAATGGTCCCTTCACACAGACAGTGTGGTGAAGAAGGCGCAACAGCACCTCTTCAACCTCAGGAGGCTGAAGAAATGTGGTTTGGCCCCTAAGATCCTCATGAACTTCTACAGATGCACCACTGAGAGCATCTTGTCGAGCTGTATCACCGCCTGGTATGCAACTGCACAGAATGCATCCTCAGGGCTCTCTAGAGGGTGGCGCGATCAGCCCAACACATCACCAGGGGCACACTGCCTGCCCTCCAGGACATCTACAGCACCCGGTGTCACAGGAAAGCCAGGAAGATCATCAAGGAAGTCAGCCACCCGAGCCACAGCCTGTTCACCCCACTACCATCTAGAAGGAGGAGACAGTACAGGTGCATTAAAACTGGGACAGAGAGACTGCGACAGCTTCTATCTCCAGGCCATCAGACTCTTGAACAGTCACCACTAGCCGGCCTCCGCCCAGTACCCTGCCCTGAACTTTAGTGACTGTTACTAGCTGGCTACCACCCGGTACTCAACCCTGCACCTTAGAGACTGCTTCCCTATGTACATAGTCATAGAACACTGGTCCCTTTAATAATGTTTACATACTGTTTTACCCACTTTATATGCACAGTGCATTCGGGAAGTATTCAGAGCCCTTGAATTTTGTACACATTTTGTCACGTTACAGCCTTATTCTAAAATTGATTAAACCTATTTTTTTCCTCATCAATCTACACACAATACCCGATAATGACAGTGAAAACAGGTTTTTAGAAATGTTTGCAAATGTATTGAAAAGGGAAAAAAAAGAAATACCTTATTTACATAAGTATTCAGACCCTTTGCTATGAGACTCGAAATTGAGCTCAGGTGCATCCTGTTTCCATTGAACATCCTTGAGATGTTTCTACAACTTTATTGGAGTCCACCTGTGGTAAATTCAATTTATTGGACATGATTTGGAAAGGCACACACCTGTCTATATAAGGTCCCACTGTTGACAGTGAATGTCAGCGCAAAAACCAAGCCATGAGGTCGAAGGAATTGTCGTAGAGCTCAGAGACAGGATTGTGTCGAGGCAAGAGGCACAGATCTGGGGAAGGGAACCAAAACATTTCTGCAGCATTGAAGGTCCCCAAGATCACTGTGGCCTCCATCATTCTTAAATGCAAGAAGTTTGGATCCACCAAGACTTTTCCTAGAGATGGTCGCCTGGCCAAACTGAGCAATCGGGGGAGAAGGGCCTTGGTCAGAGAGGTGACTAAGAACCCGATGGTCACGCTGACAGAGCTCCAGAGTTCCTCTGCAGAGATGGGAGTATCTTCCAGAAGGACAACCAACTCTGCAGCACTCCACCAATCAGGCCTTTATGGTAGAGTGGCCAGACGGAAGCCACTCCTCAGTAAAAGGCACATGACAGCCCGTTTGGAGTTTGCCAAAAGACACCTAAAGACCTCAGACCATGAGAAACAAGATTCTCTGGTCTGATGAAACCAAGATTGAACTCTTTGGCCTGAATGCCAAGCGTCACGTCTGGAGGAAACCTGGCACCACCCCTACGGTGAAGCATGGTGGTGGCAGTATCATGCTGTGGGGAGGTTTTTCAGTGGCAGGGACTGGGAGACTAGTGAGGATTGAGGGAAAGATGATGAACAGAGCAAAGTACAGAGATCCTTCATGAAAGTCTCTGAATGTCCTTGAGTGGCCTAGCCAGAGCCTGGACTTGAACCGGATCTAACATCTCTGGAGAGACCTGAAAATGGCTATGCAGTGATGCTCCACATCCAACCTGACAGAGCTTGAGAGGATCTGCAGAGAAGAATGGGAGAAACTCCCCAAATACAGGTGTGCCAAGCTTGTAGCTTCATACCCAAGAAGAGTCAAGGCTGTAATCGCTGCCAAAGGTGCTTCAACAAAGTACTGAGTAAAGGGTCTGAATACTTATGTAAATGTGATATTTCCGTTTCTTATTTTAATACATTTGCTAAATGTCTAAAAATCAGTTTTTGCTTTGTTATTATGGGGTATTGTGTGTAGATTGATGAATAATTTTTTTTTTTAGAATAAGGCTGTAACGTAACAAAATGTGGAACAAGTCAAGGGGTCTTAGTACTTTCTGAAAGCACTGTATATCCTGTATTCTAGTCATGGCTCATCCTATATAAGGGTAATTCTTCAACTATGGTACTCTTTGAGCTAGACAGTTTCAGAAAATAAAAACATTTCTACAAACAATTTTTTAGTATCAGTTGGTTTCTCAATCTGTCTGGAAACCTTCCCTGAAGTTGGCTGTGATGATTTGTATTTACTAATATATATTTTTTGCCATTTTTATCTGACAGTCCAAGAAAACTGTCATTTCCATCACATAACAAAACATGTATTTTTAAGAGAAAATAATGAAATATCTTCTGTTATAAATATATTTGATTAAATAGCACACACATATCTGTTCAAATTTGTAATTTATTATTTTTTTCAGAAATGTAACTGTAAAGATTTTACAATGTTTACACTAAAAAACACCTAAAACTAGGTCAATGGAACATTTCATTTTCTTATCATAGCTCAAAATCATATATTTCTCAAAGTGTATACACAAATCTTAGCCCTAACTGCACAATTATCAACACCACTGAATATAGTTGGTTTGATTGTATGTTTTTTATATGTTTTACTTTAAAATATATGTTGTGGTGGAAATGACATGGCGTGGCGGAAGAGACAGTGTGTGGCGGAAATGACAGATAGGCAACTTCCAATTAAAAACAATTTTTCTACTGCTCTATGTGGTGAACCAGAGCAAATCAATAAGCAACAGCATTTGTGAACAAAAACATATCACCAATATTTTTAAATAAAAAACAATCCAAAAAATGAAAAAACATGAATTTGTGTTAAAAATCAGCAAATCATTTCTTCACTGTTTTCTACATGCTGAACTAGAGCAAACTAGTACAAACTAGAGCAAACCCTTTATGTCATCATTACCTTAACATAACCTTAATATAACCAGTTGAATAACAGATAAAATAGGCAATATATTTTGAAATTGAAAACGTATATGCCTATGCTGAACCAGAGCAAACACTCTGTACTTAAACATTACTGTCATGTGTGTTATATCGTAAATCCATGTACTGTCAAACGTAATCATGTGGAATAACAAGTTGAATCTGACTAAATAGACATTGTATTTGCTAAATACTGTATCTGTCAAACTTGCATATGGGCCAGAGGTTCAGTTATGTTTCATGGTCAAGAACAGAGCATATTTCTTTCCAAACTGTTGGCTCCACCATCACATGCCTCTTTGTTACTGGTTGAGGCTCTGGGACCAGCCTGATCACATCTTCTGGCCGGTACCAAATAACATCGTCTCTCATAGGCCAGAAGAACTTGTTTTTGCCAATATGACTCATGGTTCTCACCAGAGCACAACCCTCAGGGTCCACATCCTGTATAATGCCAGGGTAAGGATCCCCATCATACCGTACCACACACCAACTTCCAATCAGTCCCCCATGCAGGTCTATGATGGGTTGAGATGTGCTGGTAAGTGTGCTTGAACTTGGTGATCCCAATGCAGTCTTCTTCTTCTTCAGTCGATTACTTCTTTTTTTGTATTTTTCAACTTTTCTGAGGGCATCCTCAAGCTTTTGTTTAATGTCATTAAGATCTCTGTACACCTTTGCTTTTGCCTTCGCAACCTTTTTTCTCCCTCTTTTCCTCTGTGGAGTTCTCTCTGGTGTAGGTTCACACAGCTGAGGTGTTTCAGGGATGTCTTCTGCATTAACACTCATGTTGTCTGGTGATGGTGGTGGTGTTGTATGTGCCATGAAACTATTCACTGCTGAGACCATTTTCCATTTCCTACGTCTGTTTCGTTGAGAAATTCGCCACTGTCTTCTCATTTTTCGTTGTTCTCTTTTCGGCATTTCTGTCACAGATTTAACAACACCTTGTTGCTTTTTCTTCAGGTATCTTTCTCTGTCCTTCTTGAGGGACTCTGCATATTTAAGTGGATCTGATTTTATTCTTTCTCTGTATGATCTTGACCTCTGTGCTGTGGTATTGCTTGCTATCTTAAAGAAAGAGCCAAGACATCATGTCAAACCTACTTATCTATTGTTCTCTTATTTACCAACAATATTGTAATATTGTTAAAACAGTTTTTGAATTTAGTATCAGTATTATAGCCCAAATAATTTGCTGTTTAGCACGAACAATGTCATTTCCACCACAACCTGTCTTTACCACCACAATGAACACCGTGGTGGAAATGACTGTGGTGGAAATGACATTTCCCCACTTTCCCTCTAAAATCTCATGCTATGTTAGCCTGCTAATATTAGTTTTAGAGTTAGCATTAAATATACACAAATTACACATTATTAAATTAAATGTATCCAGTTATTTTTACGTCCATGTGAAATATGAGCTGTTTGGAAATGACGACCAATAAACATACTCTCAGTTTTACTCATATTTACCTTGATTTTTCTTCTTTTCATTACCCCCTGTAGAGGACACCATTTCATCCAGCCATGTGTTCCACTGTGGAGTTTCTGTTGCTATGGTTACTAAATATACAAACCTAAAACACTGATCCCAGGATTCTATTTTGTACAGTGTGGTGGAAATGACAGTGACCCCAAGGGACAAGGGTTCTATTTATGAAAAATATAGGAAAATGTGAATATGTATCACAATATATAATATGTAGAATTGAAATAAATGGTATTTTATCATTTGTACTTGAAATCTACATTATTTAAATATTTAATTTAGAATTAAGCGAGGTTGAAGATACAAAGTCTGGCTTAGGGACAGAGGGAAAACAGTAAAAACCATGCATAAAAGGCCTCATATTATATAATAAAAAGAATGATTGAGCCATGATACATTTTTTATAAGTTCCCCTTAGGGTGGAGTAAGTATGACAAAAACAAAAAAGAAGAAATGTTTTTTAGTTTTTATTATTTCATCCAGGGACAAGAAAAGTACCATAGTTAAAGAATCACCCATAAATACTGCTGTACACACTTTTTCTATCCACATACTGTCTATACTGTCTTTACACACCATTATATGTATATATACACTGAGTATACCAAACATTGGGAACACATATTTACAGTATATATATTTATTTTCCAGACTCTGACATCGCTCATTCTGATATTTATTATTATTTTTATTGTATTTTTCTGGATTATGTGATTATTTATTTTGTTGCTAGGTATTACTGCCCTGATGGAGCTAGAAATATAAGGATTTCGCTGCACCTTCGATAACACCTGCAAATCTGGGACAAATACATTTGATTTTATTTGAAATGTCTGACTCTTGGTGCTGTGTCTCCCTAGACCACCAGGAGGCAGAAGAGAGTGAACAGGGTGAGCAGCATGGATCTTTATGTCAATGCCAATGCCATGGAGATGGTCTCTCTGAGCTCCAGAGCTGAAGCTGGACCGGGAGAGGAGAGAGCAGCCCAGGGGACTGAGTAGGAGTAGAATGATGCTGACCCTACATGCTGATCTTAGGTCAGTTTTGTGTTTTAAAATCGATGGTCAGCAGTGGACTGGTGTTTAAAATGTGGGGACAAACCTTAAGTGGTTCTAATTTTAATAACAAGTTCAGAATTAGTTTATCTTTCTAGAACCTTGGAAGAAATCTAAAAGGAGTGACTGCAACCACCATTATTCCTTTTAGTTTGTTTTTTGCTACCATGGGAACATGGGGTTTGGGTAACATGGGGTTTTTGGTAACATGGGGTTTTGGTAACATGGGGTTTTGGGTAACATGGGGTTTTGGGTAACATGGGGTTTTGGGTAACATGGGGTTTTGGTAACATGGGGTTTTGGGTAACATGGGGTTTTGGTAACATGGGGTTTTGGGTAACATGGGGTTTTTGGTAACATGGGGTTTTGGTAACATGGGTTTTTGGGTAACATGGGGTTTTGGGTAACATGGGGTTTTGGGTAACATGGGGTTTTGGTAACATGGGGTTTTGGGTAACATGGGGTTTTGGGTAACATGGGGTTTTGGTAACATGGGGTTTTGGGTAACATGGGGTTTTAATTACTTTTAGAGAGTAGCTCAATTACGTCTGTTTTGTGTTCCAGAATTTATTGCTGCTTTTAGCTTTTGTCTTTATGTCTTTATCTTATTTAGTGTTTCTCTTAGATTCTTTATCTTGAAGTTTTTCCATTATTAGTCCATGTATTATTATAATCATCTGTTCATTCTTAAATCAAGGGATCAACTTTTTCTCAAGTCATTTTGGTTTGTTGTTGGGGATTGTTGTGTTGTTTACCTCTCAAGATGTTATTGATTATAAGTGTTATGATATTGATTATGATGTAGATTATTGTTATGATATTGTTAGTAATATATAGAGATAATTATGTTATTCTCTTATGATCTGTGGGTTACAGAGAAAGTATAGTACTTAGTGCAGGTCTGATATACAATAGATGGTGTTGTACAAATCAATCAATCAATCAATCAGTAACGTAAATGAATATTGTTTTGTATTATATCAATGACATTAAAGTTATTGTTGACAAGTGCTAATTCTACACTGAGTATACAAAACATTAAGAACACCTGCTCTTTCCCAGACATAGACAGACCAGTTGAATCTGGGTGAAAGCTATGAAGCGTTATTGATGTCACTTGTTAAATCCACTTTAATCAGTGTAGCTGAAGGGGAGGAGACAGGTTAAAAAAAAAAGATTTTTAAGGATTGAGATAATTGACACATGGATTGTGTATGTGTTCCATTCAGAGGGTGAATCGTCAAGACAACAGATTTAAGTGTCTTTGAACAGGATATGGAAGTAGGGGCCAGGCAAACCGGTTTGAGTGTGTCAAGAACTACAACGCTGCTGGGTATTTTACGCTCAACAGATTGCCGTGTGTATCAAGAATGTCCTCCACCCAAAGGACATCCAGCCAACTTGACACTGTAACGGATTCAGCCGAGGCTGCTCCTCCTCCTTGCTTGGGCAGGCTTCGGGGTTCGTCGTCCCCGGAGTACTAGCTACTACCGATCGGTGTTTCGGTGTTTGTCTTTGTTTGTCTTTATTGTTTACACCTGTTTCCCATTATGTTACATTGTATTCCCTTTAAGTACCCCTGTCTCTCATTGGTTGTTGTGTGTGGTTGTTTTCCGTGAGGTCGCCAGTTGCTGTTTTGTATGCGCGTATTGTTCCTCTCTGTTAGGAGGTTTGGTTTTGTATGTTCCTTTACTGTGCTAGTAAAGTACGTCTGCCAGTAGCTCGGTGTCCTGCGCTTGACTTCGTTCACCGCATACACGTCACCTTGACAGACACAACTGTGGGAAGCATTGGAATCAACATGGGCCAGCTTCCCTGTGGAATGTTTTCGACACCTTGTAGAGTCCGTGCCCCGACACATTGAGGCTGTTCTGAGGGCAAAAGGTTGGGGTGCAACTCAATATTAGGAAGATGTTTCTAATGTTTTGTACACTCAATCAATCAATCAATCAATTTTATTTTATATAGCCCTTCATACATTAGCTAATATCTCGAAGTGCTGTACAGAAACCCAGCCTAAAACCCCAAACAGCTAGTAATGCAGGTGTAGAAGCACGGTGGCTAGGAAAAACTCCCTAGAAAGGCCAAAACCTAGGAAGAAACCTAGAGAGGAACCAGGCTATGAGGGGTGGCCAGTCCTCTTCTGGCTGTGCCGGGTGGAGATTATAACAGAACCATGCCAAGATGTTCAAAAATGTTCATAAGTGACAAGCATGGTCAAATAATAATCAGGAATAAATCTCAGTTGGCTTTTCATAGCCGATCATTAAGAGTTGAAAACAGCAGGTCTGGGACAGGTAGGGGTTCCATAACCGCAGGCAGAACAGTTGAAACTGGAATAGCAGCAAGGCCAGGCGGACTGGGGACAGCAAGGAGTCACCACGGCCGGTAGTCCCGACGTATGGTCCTAGGGCTCAGGTCTCTCAGTTGGCTTTTCATAGCCGATCATTAAGAGTTGAAAACAGCAGGTCTGGGACAGGTAGGGGTTTTGTAACCGCAGGCAGAACAGTTGAAACTGGAATAGCAGCAAGGCCAGGCGGACTGGGGACAGCAAGGTGTCAGCATGCCCGGTAGTCCTGACGTATGGTCCTAGGGCTCAGGTTCTCAGAGAGAAAGAGAGAACGAGAGAATTAGAGAGAGCATACTTAAATTCACACAGGACACTGGATAAGACAGGAGAAGTACTCCAGGTATAACCAACTAACCCCAGCCCCCCGACACATAAACTACTGCAGCATAAATACTGGAGGCTGAGACAGGAGCGGTCCGGAGACACTGTGGCCCCATCCGAAGAAACCCCCGGACAGGGCCAAACAGGAAGGATATAACCCCACCCACTCTGCCAAAGCACAGCCCCCGCACCACTAGAGGGATATCCTCAACCACCAACTTACAATCCTGAGACAAGGCCGAGTATAGCCCACAGAGGTCTCCACTACAGCACAAACCAAGGGGGGGCGCCAACCCAGACAGGAAGATGACGTCAGTAACTCAACCCACTCAAGTGACGCACCCCTCCTAGGGACGGCATGAAAGAGCACCAGCAAGCCAGTGACTCAGCCCCTGTAACAGGGTTAGAGGCAGAGAACCCCAGTGGAGAGAGGGGAACCGGCCTGGCAGAGACAGCAAGGGCTGAGAGGGGAACCGGCCTGGCAGAGACACCAAGGGCTGTTCGTTGCTCCAGAGCCTTTCCGTTCACCTTCACACTCCTGGGCCAGACTACACTCAATCATATGACCTACTGAAGAGATAAGTCTTCAGTAAAGACTTAAAGGTTGAGACCGAGTCTGCGTCTCTCACATGGGTAGGCAGACTGTTCCATAAAAATGGAGATCTATAGGAGAAAGCCCTGCCTCCCGCTGTTTGCTTAGAAATTCTAGGGACAATTAGGAGGCCTGCGTCTTGTGACCGTAGCGTACGTATTGGTATGTACGGCAGGACCAACTCGGAAAGATAGGTAGGAGCAAGCCCATGTAACGCTTTATAGGTTAACAGTAAAACCTTGAAATCAGCCCTTGCCTTAACAGGAAGCCAGTGTAGGGAAGCTAGCACTGGAGTAATATGATCAAATTTCTTGGTTCTAGTCAGGATTCTAGCAGCCGTATTTAGCACTAACTGAAGTTTATTTAGTGCTTTATCCGGGTAGCCGGAAAGTAGAGCATTGCAGTAGTCTAACCTAGAAGTAACAAATGCATGGATTAATTTTTCTGCATCATTTTTGGACAGAACATTTCTGATTTTTGCAATGTTACGTAGATGGAAAAAAGCTGTCCTTGAAACAGTCTTGATATGTTCGTCAAAAGAGAGATCAGGGTCAAGAGTAACGCCGAGGTCCTTCACAGTTTTATTTGAGACGACTTTACAACCATCAAGATGAATTGTCAGATTTAACAGAAGATCTCTTTGTTTCTTGGGACCTAGAACAAGCATCTCTGTTTTGTCCGAGTTTAAAAGTAGAAAGTTTTCAGCCATCCACTTCCTTATGTCTGAAACACAGGCTTCTAGCGAGGGCAATTTTGGGGCTTCACCATGTTTCATTGAAATGTACAGCTGTGTGTCATCCGCATAGCAGTGAAAGTTAACATTATGTTTTCGAATAACATCCCCAAGAGGTAAAATATATAGTGAAAACAATAGTGGTCCTAAAACGGAACCTTGAGGAACACCGAAATGTACAGTTGATTTGTCGGAGGACAGACCATTCACAGAGACAAACTGATATCTTTCCGACAGGTAAGATCTAAACCAGGCCAGAACTTGTCCGTGTAGACCAATTTGCGTTTCCAGTCTCTCCAAAAGAATGTGGTGATCGATGGTGTCAAAGGCAGCACTAAGGTCTAGTAGCACGAGGATAGATGCAGAGCCTCGGTCTGACGCCATTAAAAGGTCATTTACCACCTTCACAAGTGCAGTCTCAGTGCTATGATGGGGTCTAAAACCAGACTGAAGCATTTCGTATACATTGTTTGTCTTCAGAAAGGCAGTGAGTTGCTACGCAACAGCTTTTTCTAAAATTTTTGAGAGGAATGGAAGATTCGATATAGGCCGATAGTTTTTTATATTTTCCGGGTCAAGGTTTGGCTTTTTCAAGAGAGGCTTTATCACTGCCACTTTTAGTGAGTTTGGTACACATCCGGTGGATAGAGAGCTGTTTATTATGTTCAACATAGGAGGGCCAAGCACAGGAAGCAGCTCCTTCAGCAGTTTAGTAGGAATAGGATCCAGTATGCAGCTTGAAGGTTTAGAGGCCATGATTATTTTCATCATTGTGTCAAGAGATATAGTACTAAAACACTTAAGTGTCTCTCCCGATCCCAGGCCCTCGCAGAGCTGTGCAGATCCAGGACAGCTAAGCCCTGGAGGAATACGCAGATTCAAAGAGGAGTCCGTAATTTGCTTTCTAATGGTCATGATCTTTTCCTCAAAGAAGTTCATGAATTTATTACTGCTGAAGTGAAAGCCATCCTCTCTTGGGGAATGCTGCTTTTTAGTTAGCTTTGCAACAGTATCAAAAATAAATTTTGGATTGTTCTTATTTTCCTCGATTAAGTTGGAAAAGTAGGATGATCGAGCAGCAGTGAGGGCTCTTCGGTACTGCACGGTACTGTCTTTCCAAGCTAGTCGGAAGACTTCCAGTTTGGTGTGGCGCCATTTCCGTTCCAATTTCCTGGAAGCTTGCTTCAAAGCTCGGGTATTTTCTGTATACCAGGGAGCTAGTTTCTTATGACAAATGTTTTTCGTTTTTAGGGGTGCAACTGCATCTAGGGTATTGCGCAAGGTTAAATTGAGTTCCTCAGTTAAGTGGTTAACTGATTTTTGTCCTCTGACGTCCTTGGGTAGGCAGAAGGAGTCTGGAAGGGCATCAAGGAATTTTTGTGTTGTCTGAGAATTTATAGCACGACTTTTGATGCTCCTTGGTTGGGGTCTGAGCAGATTATTTGTTGCGATTGCAAACGTAATAAAATGGTGGTCCAGGATTTTGTGGAAAAACATTAAGATCTACAACATTTATTCCATGGGACAAAACTAGGTCCAGAGTATGACTGTGGCAGTGAGTAGGTCCAGAGACATGTTGGACAAAACCCACTGAGTCGATGATGGCTCCGAAAGACTTTTGGAGTGGGTCTGTGGACTTCTCCATGTGAATATTAAAATCACCAAAAATTAGAATATGATCTGCTATGACTACAAGGTCTGATAGGAATTCAGGAAACTCAGAGAGGAACGCTGTATATGGCCCAGGAGGCCTGTAAACAGTAGCTATAAAAGGTGATTGAGTAGGCTGCATAGATTTCATGACTAGAAGCTCAAAAGATGAAAACGCCATTTTTTTTTTTGTAAATTGAAATTTGCTATCGTAAATGTTAGCAACACCTCCGCCTTTGCGGGATGCACGGGGAATATGGTCACTAGTGTAACCAGGAGGTGAGGCCTCATTTAACACAGCAAATTCATCAGGCTTAAGCCATGTTTCAGTCAGGCCAATCACATCAAGATTGTGATCAGTGATTAGTTCATTGACTATGACTGCCTTTGAAGTGAGGGATCTAACATTAAGTAACCCTATTTTGAGATGTGAGGTATCACGATCTCTTTCAATAATGGCAGGAATGGAGGAGGTCTTTATCCTAATAAGATTGCTAAGGCGAACACCGCCATGTTTAGTTTTGCCCAACCTAGGTCGAGGCACAGACACAGTCTCAATGGGTATGGCTGAGCTGACTACAATGACTGTGCTATTGGCAGACTCCACTAAGCTGGCAGGTTGGCTAACAGCCTGCTGCCTGGCCTGCACCCTATTTCACTGTGGGGCTAGAGGAGTTAGAGCCCTATCTATGTTGGTAGATAAGATGAGAGCACCCCTCCAGCTAGGATGGAGTCCGTCAATCCTCAGCAGGTCAGGCTTGGTCCTGTTTGTGGGTGAGTCCCAGAAAGAGGGCCAATTATCTACAAATTCTATCTTTTGGGAGGGGCAGAAAACAGTTTTCAACCAGCGATTGAGTGCTGAGACTCTGCTGTAGAGCTCGTCACTCCCCCTAACTGGGAGGGGGCCAGAGACAATTACTCGATGCCGACACATCTTTCTAGCTGATTTACACGCTGAAGCTATGTTGCACTTGGTGACCTCTGACTGTTTCATCCTAACATCGTTGGTGCCGACGTGGATAACAATATCTCTATACTCTCTACACTCGCCAGTTTTAGCTTTAGCCAGCACCATCTTTAGATTAGCCTTAACGTCGGTAGCCCTGCCCCCTGGTAAACAGTGTATGATCGCTGGGTGATTCGTTTTAAGTCTAATACTGCGGGTAATGGAGTCGCCAATGACTAGGGTTTTCAATTTGTCAGAGCTAATGGTGGGAGCCTTCGGTGTCTCAGACCCCGTAACGGGAGGAGTAGAGACAAGAGAAGACTCAGACTCAGACTCCGACTCGCTACATAATGGGGAAAACCGGTTGAAAGTTTTTGTCGGCTGAATGAGCGACACCGGTTGAGCATTTCAACAGTATTTCCCTCCAGAAGCCATGAGAAAGTTGTCCGGCTGCGGGGACTGTGCGGGGGGATTTATACTAACGTTACTATCTGTACTTACTGGTGGCACAGACGCTGTTTCTTCCTTTCCTACACTGAAATTACCCTTGCCTAACGATTGCGTCTGAAGCTGGGCTTGTAGCACAGCTATTCTCGCCGTAAGGCGATCGTTCTCCTGTATATTATGAGTACAGCGACTGCAATTAGAAGACATCATGTTAATGTTACTACTTAGCTTCGGCTGTTGAAGATGTTGACGAACCATGTCCAGATAAAGCGTCCGGAGTGAAAAAGTTGAATGAGGGAAAAAAGTTGCGATGGAAAAAAGGAAAATAAAGTAAAGTTGGCAGCAAAAACGCACAGGAAAATGACTCTTCTGTCTCGGGACATTCACTCCTTGGAGGAGAGCGCGCTTTTTTCCCAGAATCACCCAGAATGCAATCTGATGCACAATGAAATGATGTCAGTCTCAGACTAAACCACTCAGTGGATAGTTGATGTGAGTTCAGATTATGTAGCTGTTACATTACTTACCCTTTCCAGATAAAGACCTGTTGCTCTCTAAACTGCCAGGTAATCACTGAATGCTTTTAATAAACTCAGTATTGTGTGATTTCCCCTCCAGTTTTTTATTTCACAGTGGTCAAGGGGTTATTGATCATTAGTGATTCCATCAGTGACACCAAACATCAGCTCATCCCAGAGGTTCAGCACCTTGACCCTTAGTGACCTCTCCACCAGACAGACAGACAGACAGACAGACAGACAGACAGACAGAAGAATGTCAGAGGCAGAATTCTGCATCTTCATATCACAATAACATCTTTCTAATGTATCTGGAGGTGGTCTGAATATCGCTCACACAGGACAACGACTCCCATTGTTAGGGACATAGACATGAGCATCTTGTCACTATATACAGATCTCTGGACGGGTGGATATACTTTTACACCTGCTACGTTAGGTTAGATACACACAGACCACATGACAGAGGAATGTACACAACACAACTACGAGAGGGACAGAGACAGTTGGTGAAAGTAGACATCATCTACTCTGAAGAACTAGTAAAATGATTTGTTCAGACAGTTCTGCAGTATACTTAGACAGGCTAGCTAAATAGGATGACTAAAGACAGAACAGTATGGGGAACACATAGAGGAATGTGTTAATGTGACCAACGTATCACACCCTGAAAATTATAGGAATGTAATAGAATCATAAAACTACAATCTGATAATGTATTAAGTTTTATGCTAGCAGGAAACAGGATGTGAAACTAGACACTGAAGAACATGTCCCCAACTTAGGTGTCTGTGTAAGACACATATTTGCTCAGCAACAGACTATTTGGGTCTTAAAAAAAGAAGTGTGAAATAGACACAGGAAAAGACGACTAGGTTGCTTCTTCAAGCTTATAGAGAAATGTTGCCTAAATATGGGCTAGGAGCTTTTTCATTGGCCCATTTAGGGGTGTAGTAAATTAATGAATGAACCTATTGCCCAATAAGGGGTCTTTGTTTAATTTATTTAAACTAGAGATTTACACCTCTGGGAGTTATTCAAAGATTTAAGAAGTAGTTGACTTCAACCATTGAGATAACAACATTCTCATGACAGGAACACATACACAACTGAAATATTTGATGATTTTATAGTGATTTCCTATTTTTCTATTGATCCCTACCCAGTGTGGACCTGACAGGGATAATTGAATATTTTCAATGTTTTGGCAATTGAATGTTCACTGTTTTTGGTTTTGAAATTTCCAATAAAAAGCTCTAAAACCATTGCAACTCAATTATTTCATAATGCATTTCATGTTTTTTTTTTATTATCGAATTTGAAAACCGTTATTTTTTTGTAATCGAACCAAAACCGAACAGACCTCAAAAAGCACTAATTGCTCAGCACTAACACAAACACACAAACACACACAAACACCTTTTGATTGTCTTTTCAACAGCAAGTTTTGTTTTTAAATTCTTAAAACAAAGACAGATTAGATGTTGTGGGACATAAATGTTCAATTATACCAATGTCATTAGTTCCTCCATTTAGCTGTATAGTGTCCTATTAGCATTTAGCTGTATAGTGTCCTATTAGCATTTAGCTGTATAGTGTCCTATTAGCATTTAGCTGTATAGTGACCTATTAGCATTTAGCTGTATAGTGTCCTATTAGCATTTAGCTGTATAGTGTCCTATTAGCATTTAGCTGTATAGTGTATAGCCCCGTGGGCCCTGGTCAATAGTAGTGAGTGCTCTATATAGGGAACAGGGTACCATTGAATATAGGGTGAAGTTTTCCCTACACACTGATCTTGGGTTAGTTTGGCATTTCCCCCACTAATGGATAAGGTTAGGATTGGGGGAGGAGAAGCTGATCCTAGATCTGTACCTCGGGGAAACTTTACCTGAACTTTCTTCACTGCAGTTTGGTGGAGTATGAAAGATGAACATTGAAATATTTCTCTCTGTTGGCCAGAGAACAATATTACACCTCAGGCCTACATGTACAGTACTGCATCATCCTGTCAGCCAGTTACACCATGACCCAGACACTCTGGGAGAATCTCAGCCAGTTACACCATGACCCAGACACTCTCGGAGAATCTCAGCCAGTTACACCATGACCCAGACACTCTGGGAGAATCTCAGTCAGTTACACCATGACCCAGACACTCTGGGAGAATCTCAGCCAGTTACACCATGACCCAGACACTCTGGGAGAATCTCAGCAAGTTACACCATTACCCAGACACTCTGGGAGAATCTCAGCCTGTTACACCAACCCAGACACTCTGGGAGAATCTCAGCCAGTTACACCATGACCCAGACACTCTGGGAGAATCTCAGCCAGTTACACCATTACCCAGACACTCTGGGAGAATCTCAGCAAGTTACACCATTACCCAGACACTGGGAGAATCTCAGCCTGTTACACCAACCCAGACACTCTGGGAGAATCTCAGCCAGTTACACCATTACCCAGACACTCTGGGAGAATCTCAGTCAGTTACACCATGACCCAGACACTCTGGGAGAATCTCAGCCAGTTACACCATGACCCAGACACTCTGGGAGAATCTCAGCCAGTTACATCATGACCCAGACACTCTGGGAGAATCTCAACCAGTTACACCATTACCCAGACACTCTGGGAGAATCTGAGCCAGTTACACCATGACCCAGACACTCTGGGAGAATCTCAGCCAGTTACACCATGACCCAGACACTCTGGGAGAATCTCAGCCAGTTACACCATTACCCAGACACTCTGGGAGAATCTCAGCCAGTTACACCATGACCCAGACACTCTGGGAGAATCTCAGCCAGTTACACCATGACCCAGACACTCTGGGAGAATCTCATCCAGTTACACCATGACCCAGACACTCTGGGAGAATCTAGACCAGTTACACCATTACCCAGACACTCTCTGACGGGGCCCATGTCCACCTCTCTGACGGGCCCTTTGTCCTTCTCTCATACGGGGCCCATGTCCTCCTCTCTGACGGGCCCCATGTCCTCCTCTCTGACGGGGCCTATGTCCTCCTCTCTGACGGGGCCCATGTCCACCTCTCTGATGGGCCCCTTGTCCTCCTCTCTGACGGGCCCCTTGTCCTCCTCTCTGATGGGGCCCATGTCCAGCTCTCTGACGGGACCCATGTCCTCCTCTCTGATGGGGCCCATGTCCTCCTCTCTGATGGGCCCCTTGTCCTCCTCTCTGACGGGGCCCATGTCCTCCTCTCTGACGGGGCACATGTCCACCTCTCTGACGGGGCCCATGTCCTCCTCTCTGACGGGGCCCATGTCCTCCTCTCTGACGGGGCACATGCCCACCTCTCTGACGGGCCCCTTGTCCTCCTCTCTGACGGGCCCCTTGTCCTCCTCTCTGACGGGGCCCATGTCCTCCTCTCTGACGGGGCCCATGTCCTCCTCTCTGACGGGGCCCATGTCCTCCTCTCTGACGGGGCCCATGTCCTCCTCTCTGACGGGCCCCTTGTCCTCCTCTCTGACGGGCCCCTTGTCCTCCTCTCTGACGGGGCCCATTGTCCACCTCTTGACGGGGCCCATGTCCACCTCTCTGACGGGCCCCATGTCCTCCTCTCTGACGGGCCCCTTGTCCTCCTCTCTGATGGGGCCCATGTCCACCTCTCTGACGGGCCCCATGTCCTCCTCTCTGACGGGCCCCTTGTCCTCCTCTGTGACGGGGCCCATGTCCTCCTCTCTGACGGGGCCCATGTCCGCCTCTCTGACGGGGCCCATGTCCTCCTCTCTGACGGGCCCCTTGTCCTCCTCTCTGACGGGCCTCTTGTCCTCCTCTCTGATGGGCCCCTTGTCCTCCTCTCTGACGGGGCCCCTTGTCCACCTCTCTGACGGGCCCCATGTCCTCCTCTCTGACGGGCCCCTTGTCCTCCTCTCTGATGGGACCCATGTCCACATCTCTGACGGGCCCCATGTCCTCCTCTCTGACGGGCCCCTTGTCCTCCTCTCTGACGGGGCCCCTTGTCCACCTCTCTGACAGGGCCCATGTCCACCTCTCTGATGAGCCCCTTGTCCTCCTCTCTGATGGGCCCCTTGTCCTCCTCTCTGATGGGGCTCATGTCCTCCTCTCTGACGGGCCCCTTGTCCTCCTCTCTGACGGGGCCCATGTCCTCCTCTCTGACGGGGCCCATGTCCACCTCTCTGACAGGGCCCATGTCCTCCTCTCTGACGGGGCCCATGTCCTCCTCTCTGATGGGGCCCATGTCCTCCTCTCTGACGGGGCCCATGTCCACCTCTCTGACGGGCCCCTTGTCCTCCTCGCTGACGGGGCCCATGTCCTCCTCTCTGACGGGCCCCATGTCCTCCTCTCTGACGGGGCCCATGTCCTCCTCTCTGATGGGGCCCATGTCCTCCTCTCTGACAGGGCCCATGTCCTCCTCTCTGACGGGGCCCATGTCCTCCTCTATGACGGGCCCCTTTTCCTCCTCTCTGACGGGCCCCATGTCATCCTCTCTGATGGGCCCCTTGTCCTCCTCTCTGATGGGGCCCATGTCCACCTCTCTGACGGGCCCCATGTCCTCCTCTCTGACGGGCCCCTTGTCCTCCTCTGTGACGGGGCCCATGTCCTCCTCTCTGACGGGGCCCATGTCCTCCTCTCTGACGGGCCCCTTGTCCTCCTCTCTGACGGGCCCCTTGTCCTCCTCTCTGATGGGCCCCTTGTCCTCCTCTCTGACGGGGCCCCTTGTCCACCTCTCTGACGGGCCCCATGTCCTCCTCTCTGACGGGCCCCTTGTCCTCCTCTCTGATGGGGCCCATGTCCACCTCTCTGACGGGCCCCATGTCCTCCTCTCTGACGGGCCCCTTGTCCTCCTCTCTGACGGGGCCCCTTGTCCACCTCTCTGACAGGGCCCATGTCCACCTCTCTGATGAGCCCCTTGTCCTCCTCTCTGATGGGCCCCTTGTCCTCCTCTCTGATGGGGCTCATGTCGTCCTCTCTGACGGGCCCCTTGTCCTCCTCTCTGACGGGGTCCATGTCCTCCTCTCTGACGGGGCCCATGTCCACCTCTCTGACAGGGCCCATGTCCTCCTCTCTGACGGGGCCCATGTCCTCCTCTCTGATGGGGCCCATGTCCTCCTCTCTGACGGGCCCATGTCCACCTCTCTGACGGGCCCCTTGTCCTCCTCGCTTACGGGGCCCATGTCCTCCTCTCTGACGGGCCCCATGTCCTCCTCTCTGACGTGGCCCATGTCCTCCTCTCTGATGGGGCCCATTTCCTCCTCTCTGACGGGGCCCATGTCCACCTCTCTGACGGGCCCCTTGTCCTCCCCTTGTCCACCTCTCTGATGGGGCCCATGTCCTCCTCTCTGACGGGCCCCATGTCCTCCTCTCTGATGGGGCCCATGTCCTCCTCTCTGACGGGGCCCATGTCCTCCTCTCTGACGGGGCCCATGTCCTCCTCTCTGACGGGGCCCATGTCCTCCTCTCTGACGGGCCCCTTGTCCTCCTCTCTGATGGGGCTCTTGTCCACCAGCTCTTTGGTGTCTTCCTCTCCCTTGCTGTCTATCCTGCTCCATATTGAAAGACACTGGAAGTGTTCACACACCTTTTTATATGGTGACTAATTGTGGTTCCCACTATGTGAAATCAATTAGTAATAATGAGTAGTCATTATGTATGTTCATCGTGTATCATACATGTAATTTAAATGTTTATACTTTACAAACAGATTTAATTTCTGTAGTTCTCTAAATCCATATATAGTCGACAAACCAGTTTAAAATATATAGCATTACCAAACGGTTAAGTGATTAACCATTACAGTTTTCCCCAATTGTTAACACACGTATGATGAAACTACATCTCAGATACTCAAAACTCAAAACACTCACTACCCTGGCATTAAAAGCGCCATGCTCTCTACCAATTGAGCTACAGAGGACTACATGGCAATTAGGGATCCAGATTTTGTCAAATTAATGTCAAAAGTATATTTTTTGTTGAGGCATTTTAGCTAATCCTAACCCTTTTCCTAACTTTAACCTAATTATCCTAACCTGCTACGTTAATTCTCCTAAACTGCTGCACAAATTCTCCTAACCTGCTACGAAAAGTCAAATCTGACGTTAATCTGACAAAAGCTGGATCCTTTCTAGCCATGACCCAACAGCAACACCGTCAGAACAATAGCAGTCTTCATTCTGAAATGAGTCTGGTCTTCTTCAGAAGTAGTGTAGTAGTCTACAGGGTTCAGGACTCACTTTTTTAAACACTCCTTATCTCTCATTTCATGAGGTTCCACATGTGTTTGGTTACATAGTGCCCAATGTTCTTCTTAGTGATAAAACTGCAAACATTAAGAGTGTTTACTTATCAGACCCACATATATAATAAATATACTAGAATATAATATACTATATTCATATGCTTTTAGTACTCACACATGAATCATATCATGTATGCAGGTCATGTGTTGTTTTGAGACAGCAGTAAAAACATACTGATAGGACAGTTCCTCTTATGGCCACTAGGTGATAGTCTGGTGTCACAGACGCATGACTGCAGTCTAGAACGATGCATTGTCCCAATTATGTCTCCTTTCTCTTAAAGTGTGCACTTGTTCCCTTCCCTAAACTGAAATGACTGGTATAAGAACTATGGTGGAAACTCCCTCTTGATAACAGAAGGTATAGTCCCATGGGTGGAACGGTGGGAGACGAACGGTACCCCCTCTCCCCCTCTCCCCACCTTTCTTCTTCTTCCCCTCTCCTCCTCTACCCCCTCTCTTTTCTCCCTCTCTCCTCCTCTCCCCCTCACCTCTTCTCCATCTCTCCTCCTCTCCCCCCTCTCCTCTTCTCCCTCTCTCCTCCTCTCCCCCCTCTCCTCTTCTCCCTCTTTCCTCCTCTATCCCCTCTCCCCCTCTTCGTCTCTTTCCCCTTACATTATATAATATACATTAGAGGAGGGGAGGGAGGGAGGGAGGGAGGGAGGGAGAAGAGAGTAATGGGGGAGACATAGAGAGGGGGAGGGAAAGGGGAGGAGAGAGGGAGGAGAGCGAGAGATGGGAGAGAGAGAGAATATATTATTATCACTGACATCTCACCAGTGATGTCATCATAACCAGTAACCTATTCCACTCTTGGCACAGCCCAGCCTGACCCTGACATATAACATCAGGCCTGATGAGTTGACCTCCCTCCCCCTCTCTCCCCTCTCCTCTTCTCCCTCTCTTCACCTCTCCAGCCTCTCCTCTTCTCCCTCTATCCCTCTCTCCCTTCTCCTCTCACTCCCCCTCTCCCCCTCTCCCCCTCTCCCCCCTCTCCTCTTCTCCCTCTCTCCCCCGCTCTACCTTCTCCTCCTCTCCCTCTCTCCCCCTCTCCCCCCTCTCCTCTCCTCTCCTCTACTCGTCTCCTCTTCTCCCTCTCTGCTCCTCTCCCCTTCTCCTCTTCTTCCTCTCTCCCCTCTCCTCTTTTCCCTCTCTCCCTCTCTCCACTTCTCCCCCTTTCCTCTCCTCTCCCCCTCTCCACCCTCTCCCCCTCACCTCCTCTCCATCTCTCCCCCTCTCCTCCTCTCCCTCTCTCCTCCTCTCTCCCCTCTCCTCCTCTTCCTCTCTCCCCCTCTCCCCCCACTCCTCTTCTCCCTCTCTCCCCTCTCCACCCTCTCATCTTCTCCCTCTCTCCCCCTCTCCACACTCTGATCTTCTCCCTCTCTCCCCCTCTCCTCTCCTATCCTCCTCTCCCCCTCTCCCCTTCTCCCTCTCTGCTCTTCTTTCTCTCTGCTCCTCTCCCCTTCTCCTCCTCTCCCTCTCTCAACCTCCTCTCCTTCTCTCCTCCTCTTCCTCTCTCCTCCTCTTCCTCTCTCCTCCTCTCCCCACTCTCCTCTCCTCCTCACCCCCCTCTCCCCCTCTTCTTCTCCCTTACAATATATAATATATATCTGAGGAGGGGAGGGAGAGAGAGAGGGAGGGAGGGAGGGAGGAGGAAGAGAGTAATGGGGGAGACATAGAGAGGGAGAGGGAAAGGGGAGGAGAGAGGGAGGAGAGCGAGAGATGGAGAGAGAGATAATATATTATTATCACTGACATCTCTAGTCTCCTGAGTGGCGCAGTGGTCTAAGTCACTGCATCGCAGTGTTAACTGTGCCACTAGAGATCCTGGTTCGAATCCAGGCTCTGTCGCAGCCGGCCGCGACCAGGAGACTCATGGGCGGCGCACAATTGGCCCAGCGTCGTCCAGGGTAGGGGAGGGAATGGCCGGCAGGGATGTAGCTCAGTTGATAGAGCATGGCGTTTGCAACGCCAGGTTGTGGGTTCGATTCCCAAGGGGGCCAGTATAAAAAAAAAAAAAATGCATTCACTAACTGTAAGTCGCTCTGGATAAGAGCGTCTGCTAAATGAATAAAATGTAAATGTAATCTCACCAGTGATGTCATCATAACCAGTAACCTTTTCCACTCTTGGCCCAGCCCAGCCTGACCCTGACATATAGCATCAGACCTGTTGAGTTGACTTGGGTAACAGACCTCTATCTTCTACACCACATCCCCCCTTCTCCTGCTCTAACATGAGACATGGGTGGAATGGTGGAAGACGAACCTCACCCCTCATCCCCCTCTCCTCTTCTCCCCCTCTCCTCTCCTCCCCTCTCCTCTCCTCTTCTCCCCCTCTCCTCTTCTCCTCCTCTCCTCCTCTCCTCTTCTCCCC
>NW_028156695.1:0-27500 GCF_964263955.1 Coregonus lavaretus
GAGGAGCAGAGGGAGGAGGAGGAGGTGAAGGAGGAGGTGAGGATGAGCAGGAAAAGGAGGAGGAGGTGGAGGAGGAGGAGGAGGAGGAGGAGGACTAGGAGGAGGAGGAGCAGGAGAAGGAGGAGGAGGAGGAGTAGGAGGAGGAAGAGGAGGAGGAGGAGGAGGAGCAGGGGAGGGAGGAGCGGGAGGAGCAGGTGGAGGAGGAGCAGGTAGAGGAGGAGGAGGAGGAGGAGGAGGAGGAGGAGGAGGTGGAGGAGGAGGAGGAGGAGGTGGAGGAGGAGGAGGAGGAGGAGGTGGAGGAGGAGGAGGAGGAGGAGGAGGAGGAGGAGGAGGAGGAGGAGGAGGAGCAGGAGGAGGAGGAGTAGGAGGTGGAGGAGGAGGAGGAGGAGGGAGAAGAAGCAGGAGGAGGAGGAGAAAGAAGAAGAAGAAGAAGAAGAAGAAGAGAAGAAGAAGAAGAAAGAAGAAGAAGAAGAAGAAGAAGAAGAAGAAGAAGAAGAAGAAGAAGAAGAAGAAGAAGAAGAAGGAGATACCTTAGTGGGACCACAGAGAGGGAGAAACACATACACATACACAGATTTGTGAAATTTCCTCAAACTAGATAGCAGCTGTTCATCTCTTTCAGCTTTCTGTCCACTGCTAGACTGACTTGATGACAGAAATTGTCCTATTTACACTTTGTAGTACATTTTGACACTGGAATAGATTTTCTGACTCATGTCGATGACACACAGGCCATTTAAAAAAAGGAAACAAGTATTTGGATTTTCCTTTTTGATCCTTTTGTTTACTGTGTTTTGTTTAGTTTTTGTCTAAAAGAAGCACAGATTACGATTGTTGTAGTTATATGCTAATCTCATTTTGCTCCACAATAAAAAACATACAATATACTGTATATACAATGCACTATGCAGAAATCACTCCGCCATTTCCTGGTTGCTAAAATTTGAATAGTTCGCCTAATTTCAGTTTATGTGACGTAACAAGCAAGTATAGTGTAGAGAATCATTGTAGAAAATCATTGTAGAGAATCAGTGTAGAGAATCAGTGTAGAGAATCAGTGTAGAGAATCATTGTAGAGAATCAGTGTAGAGAATCATTGTAGAGAATCAGTGTAGAGAATCAGTGTAGAGAATCAGTGCAGAGAATCATTGTACCATCTTAACCGCTTTGAAATATATTTTCAGCTGTTTGAAGCTGGTGTACAAAACTGAAAGTAAACTTAAGATGGGAAGCATAGAAACAGCGCACATAGAACAGATCTGCTGCTTCTTAGACTTGCTTGCAATGAGAATGACAGATCTATAACTCACATTTCTATGTGAATTTGGTCAGATCGCCCAAAAAGTTACATATTGCAGCTTTAATTAATATTGATAAGCAATTAGTGTTGCACGATATACCAGAACTTTGGGACTATTTCGATACTAGAAAAACTGTTCGGTGCTAGATTTTTTAAAACTTTCGGGAACTTCTGTCAAATGAGTCTCACGTCATATACGGATTGAGAGGATCGATTCTTTAGTACTTTGTCTGAATCTTCTCAAGAGGGCAGTAGTAAGCTAGCAAGGCTGACACAGCGCCACTTTTGAGAAGCAAGCGAGAGGAGAGAGAAGATGCTGACAGCAAAATGAAAACATCACCTCCACGTCAGCAGCTTCTTGACAAAACTGGCTCCAGAAGTGAACTATGTGAACTATGTGAATACTTTTTTAACCGGTACCGGTTACCGTCAGACGAGTCCTATGACACTTGTGGGGTGTAGAGCAAAACAAAGAACACCATAAAAAATAAAAAAAACACAGTGTTCGTGAGAATCGTGTCCCCTTTCCACAGTGGGGTCACATTATTTTGTGGCCCAAACGGTTAGGACGCTACAAAACAGAAGTTGGCAACGGTACCGACTTCAGACGAATCCTGTGGGGCGTGTGGGGTTCATAGAGAAAAACGGAAAAACCACCATTGTGTGCGTGAGAGTCTCATCTTTCCATATTAGTTTGTGCGCTAAGCCATTTTCGTGAGAATACCAATTTTTCGGGATAGCTTGGCCACCCTTCCACCAAAGATGCGGAATGGCGACATTCGTGGATGCTGTGGATTAAGGCCATGCAAAAAGCAGATATCTCTAGTTTAGATGGATTTTGATGGGGATTATTTTGTAATGTTACTTAAATTAATGCACCGGTGTGTCAATAGACTCGAGGGGGTTTTAAAGTTCCATTATTTAATATGGTGTTTTATTTTTGAAAGAAATTGAATATAAAATAAAAAAATATTATATTTGTTATTTTAGTTTTTACCAACATATTGTTCAGTGAAAAAATAAATAAAGCCCAGTTATTAGCTAATACTCTTTTCTTTTTTTTTGCCATGGTATTGTTTCGGTATCGAGTATCGTTTTGGTATCGAGTATCGTTTAGGTATCGAGTATTGTGATACTAAAGCTGGTATTGAAGTCATGATTCTGGAACACTATGAACAATTACCAATTACTTACTAGACTGGAAGGTTAATTATCATTACAAACCTTAACAGTTTGTACAATTACTGAAACACATCTTCAACCATCTACAGAACAGTCCTCCAGTCCTATATTAAATATTTAAGCATTATTTCCATTAATAGCTAGTCGTACCTACAGTTGAAGTCGGAAGTTTACATACACTTAGGTTGGAGTCATTAAAACTCATTTTTCAACCACTCCACAAGTTTCTTGTTAACAAACTATAGTTTTGGCAAGTCGGTTAGGACATCTACTTTGTGCACGACACAAGTCATTTTTCCAACAATTGTTTACAGACAGATTATTTCACTTATAATTCACTGTATCACAATTCCAGTGGGTCAGAGGTTTACATACACTATGTTGACTGTGCCTTTAAACAGCTTGGAAAATTCCAGAAAATGATGTCATGGCTTTAGAAGCTTCTGATAGGCTAATCGACATCATTTGAGTCAATTGGAGGTGTACCTGTGGATGTATTTCAAGGCCTACCTTCAAATTCAGTGCCTCTTTGTTTGACATCATGGGAAAATCAAAAGAAATCAGCCAAGACCTCAGAAAAAAATATGTAGACCTCCACAAGTCTGGTTCATCCTTGGGAGCAATTTACAAACGCCTGAAGGTACCATGTTCATCTGTACAAACAATAGTACGCAAGTATAAACACCATGGGACCACGTAGCCGTCATACCGCTCAGGAAGGAGACGCGTTCTGTCTCCTAGAGATGAACGTACTTTGGTGCGGAAAGTGCAAATCAATCCCAGAACAACAGCAAAGGACCTTGTGAAGATGCTGGAGGAAACAGGTACAAAAGTATCTATATCCACAGTAAAACGAGTCCTATATCGACATAACCTGAAAGGCCGCTCAGCAAGGAAGAAGCCACTGCTCCAAAACCGCCATAAAAAATACAGATTACGGTTTGCAACTGCACATGGGGACAAAGATCGTACTTTTTTGAGAAATTTCCTCTGGTCTGATGAAACAAAAATATAACTGTTTGGCTATAATGACCATCGTTATGTTTGGAGGAAAAAGGGGTCTGCTTGCAAGCCAAAGAACACCATCCCAACCGTGTAGCACGGGGGTGGCAGCATCATGCTGTGGGGGTGCTTTGCTGCAGGAGGGACTGGTGCACTTCACAAAATAGATGGCATCATGAGGAAGGAAAATTATGTGGATATATTGAAGCAACATCTCAAGACATCAGTCAGGAAGTTAAAGCTTGGTCGCAAATGGGTCTTCCAAATGGACAATGACCCCAAGCATACTTCCAAAGTTGTGGCAAAATGGCTTAAGGACAACAAAGTCAAGGTATTGTAGTGGCCATCACAAAGCCCTGACCTCAATCCTATAGAACATTTGTGGGCAGAACTGAAAAAGCGTGTGCGATCAAGGAGGCCTACAAACCTGACTCAGTTACACCAGCTCTGTCAGGAGGAATGGGCCAAAATTCACCCAACTTATTGTGGGAAGCTTGTGGAAGGCTACCTTAAACGTTTGACCCCAGTTAAACAATTTAAAGGCAATGCTACCAAATACTAATTGAGTGTATGTAAACTTCTGCCCCACTGGGAATGTGATGAAATAAATAAAAGCTGAAATAAATCATTCTCTCTACTATTATTCTGACATTTCACATTCTTAAAATAAAGTGGTGATCCTAACTGACCTAAGACAGGGAATTTAAACTAAGATGAAATGTAAGGAATTGTGAAAAACAGAGTTTAAATGTATTTGGCTAAGGTGAATATAAACCTCCGACTCCAACTGTAACATCGGCATTAATATCTGTGGCTGGGATGGCATGGTTGCTTTAGGCTACGTTCCAAATGGAACCCTATTCCCTATATAGTGCACTACTTTCGACCAGAGAATGGAACCATATCCCCTATATAGTGCACTACTTTTGACCAGAGAATGGAACCCTATCCCCTATATAGTGCACTACTTTCGACCAGAGAATGGAACCCTATCCCCTATCTAGTGCACTACTTTCGACCAGAGAATGGAACCCTATCCCCTATATAGTGCACTACTTTTGACCAGAGAATGGAACCCTATCCCCTATATAGTGCACTACTTTCGACCACACCCCTAACGACCCTAGTCAAAAGTACACTACATGACCAAAAGTATGTGGACAGCTGCTCATCGAAAGTAGTTCCAAAATCATGGCCATTAATATGGAGTTGGTCCCCCCTTTGCGACTATAACAGCCTCCACTCTTCTGGGAAGGCTTTCCACTAGATGTTGGAACATTTCTGCGGGGACTTGCTTCCATTCAGCCACAAGAGCATTAGTGAGGTCGGGCACTGATGTTGGGCGATTAGGCCTGGCTCGCGGTCAGCGTTCAAATTCATCCCAAAGTTGTTAGATGGGGTTGAGGTCAGGGCTCTGGGCAGGCCAGTCAAGTTCTTCCACACCGATCTCGACAAACCATTTTTCTATAGACCTCGCTTTGTGCACGGGGGCATTGTCATGCTGAGACAGGAAAGTAGCGTTAAGCGTTAAGTAGTGTTAAGATTTCGGTAGTGAGTGTTGAAAACAAGGCAGACGATTTTTACACGCTTCAGCACTCGGGGGTCCCATTCTGTGAGGTTGTGTGGCCTACCACTTCGCGGATGAGCCATTGTTGCTCCTAGAAGTTTCCACTTCACAATAACAGCACTTACAGTTGACCGGGACAGCTCTAGCAGGGCAGAAATTTGACGAACCGACTGGTTTGAAAGGTTGCTTTCCTATGACTGTGCCACGTTGAAAGTGACTGAGCGCTTCAGTAAGGCCATTCTACTGCCAATGTTTGTCTATAGAGATTGCATGGCTGTGTGCTCCATTTTATACACCTGTCAGCAATGGGATGTGGCTGAAATAGCAGAATTCACCAATTGGAAGGGGTGTCCACATACTTTTGCATTTACATGTATAGTGTAGTGAACTAAATAGGGAATAGGGTGCCATTTGAGATGGGGACTTTATTGTCATTGGTGTATGAATATTGATGTGGATCAGTCTCTCCAGGCACTACATCTAATATGTATACAGGGCAGCAGGCAGGGAGCAAACACAGAACACTCATTAAAAACCAATTGTATTATAACGAGCACCTGTCTAGGCTGTAGGAGAGTCCCCTCATCCGTTTGCTGTGTGTTCCAGTCTTTCAGGCGCCAATTTTGTGTCTCTGTCAGTGTCAGTTTGGTTATTATTTTTTGGGGTTGCAGGGGGTGCAATACTAGACTGTAGTGGTAATGTGAATAATGTTTTTACAGAGTGTGACAAAACTGCATTTGTTGGGTCGTCAATCAACCAGTCAACCATTATTATTACAGTTGACTTTACTTTATTAGGTTTATTTGACAATTGACATTAATAAAACATTTATAATGTGAAAGATTTCACCAGCAGGCACATTTTCAAAAACCCAGAGGTCTTTTAGTTAAAGTAATTTAATAATATTTTGTCATGAAACCTTTCACTATCCAGACCTTTAAAGGGGAATTTCACCCTGGGGGAATCTGGGCTTGTTTTCATCATGTCTGAGGCATTTCTAGGACAGTGAGATGTGTTTCACACATAATTGCCCAGGAGGAAGGCAGGTCAGGGCTTCGCGCGCTGAATGATACACCCTATGACAGCTTCCGGTGTATTATTTTGCCTTAAAAACAAACGTGTATGCCATCTGTAAATACGAAAAAAATTGCTACATTGCGAGCCTAGTCGGTTTAGCCATGGAAAAAAGACAGGAACCTTCCCGCTAGCCATGACTGGCTGAGATAATGGATGGGCTGGACATGCCGAAGGATGAGTTCGGATTGGTCTGCCATGTAGCACGCTTCTGTCTATAACATGAGCTACTTAGTATGTGTAGGTAATCTTTTCTAAAGCAGCTTTTTTGAAAGATGTCACAAAGAACTGCTAAGGCGCTCCACTTTCTGGAGTACCGAGTTTTGAAATCAGTGGAATGCCCAGTGGAAGCAGAGTATGATAGCTAAGGAGATGGCATAAATTCAGGCGTTTGATGGCAAATGCGGAGGGGGTCGAAAAGAGAACACAGAAGGCTGTTGTATAAAACACCTGTCCTGGATTACATCTTCAAACTAAGGGCAACCATGGCATCTATGACAGAGATGGAGAAGCGTCCATCCATGTATACGGGTAAGATAGTCTAGCTAGCTACATTTTCAGATATTACACGTTTCTAATTTTGTCAGAAAGTCGTTTTGATTGCAACTTAAAGCGTACTGTTAGCTCGCTAGCTAATATTAGCTGACTGGCTGGCTGGCTCGCTAGCTAGCTAACATTAAGTGTATGATCTCTATAGTAATGTTATTCGTATCTCAGAGTCATTTGCATTGCTAGTTATAGCCGAATGTTAGCTAGCTAGCTAACATTTAACCTAGCTAGTTGGTTAGCTTTAGCTACCTGTAGATTCATGCAGGGTAGTAACGTTGTGAGTTGGGATTTTGGTTCATTGTTTGGCTAGCTAGCTAACTATGTGTCTAAACAAAAGACTCCACTATGCAAGTAACCATTTCACTGTACCGTTTACACCTTCTCACAAGCTACAAATGAACCAAAAACATTGTTTAGAAAGTTGCTTTTAGTTGCCAGGTTTGCTAGATTGACGTATACTAAATTAATTTTTAAATGGATGGGTTTATTGGTGTTAAAATGCACCAGTTATGCTATTTTAAACCCCCAGGCTGCTGATGTCATGCAGCCTGTTGTTTTTGTGTTTATACTTTTTCGATATGGCTAGTTACTAAACAGCAAGCTACAACGTTACAACCAGAAACCTAAAGCTAGGTTTACCAGAAAACATTAGCACGACTGGAGTTGGCTAGCTAGTTAGCCTGGCACCTGCTAACTTGTTATGCTCCACGCCTTGCATTTGTAACTTGTTAGCAAACATGTGTAACATCAGCAACAGTAAATAATTTTACTAGCTAGCTATGTAACATACGGTAAATGACGAGGGTTGACATTGGTTATGATTATGACCGTGGATGCATTTCAATCTCCCAAAATTATAGGCATGACACAAGATAGGATTCCAAACAGATGACTCCCGAGTGGCGCAGTGGTCTAAGGCACTGCATCACAGTGCTAGCTGTGCCACTAGAGATCCTGGTTCGAGTCCAGGCTCTGTCGCAGCCGGCCGCGACCGGGAGACCCGTGGGCGGTGCACAATTGGTCCAGCGTCGTCCAAGGTAGGGGAGGGTTTGGCCGGCATGGATGTGGGTTAGTTTCCCATGGGGGGCCAGTATGAAAAAACTAAAAACATGTATGTATTCACTAACTGTAAGTCGCTCTGGCTACGAGCGTCTGCTAAATGACTAAAATGTAAATAACAAGTATTGTATATCCAGAAAGCTAGCTAGCTAAGTTTACTAGCAAACAGTGATAATACAACAATTTACTGTTGTAAATCTTTAAAACTGAAGCTGGTTTTACTATTTAAAAAATGACTAAGCATGCCTGATAGACATGGCTGTAGGTAGATACTGTCTGCCTACCTACCGAGACTCATTTGTACAGTCTGGTCACTGTGCAAAGGTTGAGGTTTATGTCATATTTCTTTCTATTAGGCTACATATTGTTGTAAATGTAATCTCTGTTCCTGTACATATGTGTGCATGTTCAACTAGTCTACCCTAATGTTGATATTATGCTGGCACGATTCAACTGTTGTTCAAACGGTACAATAGAGTATATATATATATATATATATTTATTTGTCTTACAGACAATACCATGTAGTGCCTGGGCTTCTTCCTGGAGTGGATTCTAGATATAGAAGCAGAATTGCTTTGCCTGCGTGTGTCATTGTAGCAGAACTGTATCCTGTGAACTGTATCCCTCTAGAGGGATTGGACATGATGCTCGGTATCCCTCTAGAGGGATTGGACATGATGCTCTGTATCCCTCTAGAGGGATTGGACATGATGCTCTGTATCCCTCTAGAGGGATTGGACATGATGCTCTGTATCCCTCTAGAGGGATTGGACATGATGCTCTGTATCCCTCTAGAGGGATTGGACATGATGCTCGGTATCCCTCTAGAGGGATTGGACATGATGCTCTGTATCCCTCTAGAGGGATTGGACATGATGCTCGGTATCCCTCTAGAGGGATTGGACATGATGCTCGGTATCCCTCTAGAGGGATTGGACATGATGCTCGGTATCCCTCTAGAGGGATTGGACATGATGCTCTGTATCCCTCTAGAGGGATTGGACATGATGCTCGGTATCCCTCTAGAGGGATTGGACATGATGCTCTGTATCCCTCTAGAGGGATTGGACATGATGCTCTGTATCCCTCTAGAGGGATTGGACATGATGCTCTGTATCCCTCTAGAGGGATTGGACATGATGCTCTGTATCCCTCTAGAGGGATTGGACATGATGCTCTGTATCCCTCTAGAGGGATTGGACATGATGCTCTGTATCCCTCTAGAGGGATTGGACATGATTCTCGGTATCCCTCTAGAGGGATTGGACATGATGCTCTGTATTCCTCTAGAGGGATTGGACATGATGCTCGGTTTCAAGCAGATGATTGATGAGGAGCTGAATGGCAGCTTGGCAAGCACTACTCCCACAGCTTTTACAAGTATTCCCTGAACTTACTCTAGGTTTCTTTGGAATGGCAATTTCATCAATACCACCTCTCCCATCATCTGCTGATCACCAGTTCTCTTAGCTACATATTTGTTACACCAGATTATGTGATTTTAATCAAGAAAAAGTTGGCATCCATTACTGTGAGTTACAGGATAGGTAGTTTGGCGTAGCCTGTGTCCAGTTGCAGAGGATCAGTTTTAATTTAGAAAATGCTCCATTATTAAAATAGTTATTTTTTGCTCCATAAAGTAATCCAACAATATGTGCGCCGCCATCTTGTCTATTTCAAGTCTTCTCACTCATTGATAGAGACAGGTCTCTGTCATAACGACATGCAGCACTTTGGGGTGGACACCCACCTGTCTCCATCAATGAGAGAAGACTTGAAATAGACAAGATGTTGGCAAATTGTTTGGGTAAATCACATGATCTGGTCTAACAACTTGTATCTACAGTTCTCTGCACTTGTAGGTCGGTAAAGTATCCAGTTGCGGAGGGAGGTTGTTTAGTCTCAGTGTCCTTAGCTAAGTGATGAGCTTTGAGGGCACTATGGTGTTGAACGCTGAGCTGTATTCAATGAATTGCATTCTCACGTAGGTGTTCCTTCAAAGCACTTCATGGATACAGACGTGAGTGCTTACGGGTCGGTAGTCATTTAGGCATGTGAAAAAAACTCAACAAAAAGAAGAAGAAACTGTATTATGAAGCCAAGATCAATAATATAAAGAATGAAATGAAATGAAATTATGGGCAGAAAGATCAATTCTGCTGCATCTTTCATCGAATCAGATGGCTTATTCATCACAAAACCACTTGATGTTGCCAATTATTTGAATGATTACTTCATTGGCAAAGTGGGCAAACTTAGGCAGGAAATGCCAACAATGAGCAGTGAGCCATCGTATTCATGCATAAAAAAACAAATAAATGAAAGAAAAGCACTGGAAGTTAGAATTTTGTAAAGTTAGTGTGGGAGAGGTGGAAGAATTATTGTTATCGATCAATAATGACAAACATCCTGGCATTGACAACTTAGATGGAAAGCTACTGAGGATGGTAGCTGACTCTATAGCCACTCCTATCTGTCATAGCTCTAATCAAGTAATTCCGCTACCCAAGAGTGGTAAAGCGGTCTTTACTGATTCTAACAGCAGACCTATAAGCTTACTGCCAGTTCTTAGCAAACTGTTGGAAAAAATTGTGTTTCACCAAATACAATGTTATTTCTATGTAAACAAATTAACAACAGACTTTCAGCATTTTTATAGAGAAGGGAACTCAAAATGTACTGCACTGACACAAATGACTGATGATTGGTTGAAATAAATTGATAATAAGAAGATTGTGGGAGCTGTACTGTTAGATTTCAGTGCAGCCTTTGATATTATGGACCATAACCTGTTTGTTGAAAAAACGTATGTGTTATGGCTTTTCAACCTCTGACATATCGTTGTTTCAGAGCTATCTATCTAATAGAACTCAAAGAGTTTTCTTTAATGGAAGCTTCTCTAATGTCAAACATGTGAAGTGTGGTGTACCGCAGGGTAGCTCTCTAGGCCCTCTACTCTTTTCTATTTTTACCAATGACCTGCCACTGGCATTAAACAAAGCACAGCCAATGAAGTCACTGAAACCGTTAACCTCTTAAGGATCTGACCATTTTTTTTTCAATTTTCACCTAAAATGAAACCCAAATCTAACTGCCTGTAGCTCAGGACCTTTTCATTTTTATTTATTTCACCTTTATTTAACCAGGTAAGCCAGTTGAGAACAAGTTCTCATTTGCAACTGCGACCTGGCCAAGATAAATGAATCACCTGAATCAAGGATATGCATATTCTTGATACCATTTGAAAGGAACCACTTTGAAGTTTGTGAAAATGTGAAATTAATGTAGGAGAATATAACACATTAGATCTGGTAAAAGATAATACAAACAGAAAAACATTCGTTTTCAATTAATTATTTTGTTCCATCATCTTTGAAATGCAAGAGAAAGGCCACAATATAATATTGCAGTTTAAACGCAATTTAGCAGTGTGTGTGCAATGTTTCAGATTGATCCAGTGAAGCATTGCAATACTGGACTATTTTGTATCAAGTCTGCCCAAATATGCCGAATTGTTCAATTGATACATTTTCAAGTACATAACTATAGAGAACATAGAAAAAATGATATGGTAATACAAAATGTAATTTTCACACTCCCAGGAATGTCATACATGATGGATCATTAGGTTATAAACTAACTTTCTAGATGGCCGGGCGGGGTGGGTGTGGAGCCAGAGACAGCAGGGGTTCAAGCTGTAGAACCCAGTTCCTACATTTGAATATAAAAATGGATTATTATCAAACAAAACTATGCTACATTTTATCTCTGGGACCCTCAGGATGACAAATTAGAGCAAGATTACTGAATGTAAGTACATTATTTACCTTCAGAGGTGAATGTATCAAACCAGTTGCCGTGATAAGTTTTTTGTTGTTGTGCACTCTCAACAATAACATGGTATTTTTTCACTGTAATATCTACTGTAAATTGGACAGTGCAGTTAGATTAACAAGAATGTAAGCTTTCTACCCATATAAGACATGTCTATGTCCTGGAAAGTTTGCTGTTACTTACAACAGTCATGCTAATCACATTAGCGCATGTTAGCTCAACCGTCCCTTATATGGGACACCAATCCCATATAGGTTAAAGAAGGATTTTTAAACCTTGAGATAATTGAGACATGTATTGTGTATGTGTGTCATTCAGAAGGTGAATGAGCAAGAAACAATATTTAAGTGCCTTTGAATGGGGTTTGGTAGTTGTAGCGGGTGATTTGGACAGAGTCAGGCGCAGGAGGTGCAAATCCCAGAATAATGGTTTATTCGACCAATAAATGCGTAAAACAACTACAGTGCGACTTAACGACGCACTGGCAAAAACAAAACACACGGGTGAATATCCCGGCAATAAAGTACATAATGTTCCACCAAGGTATCGACATCTCCACATGGAAACAATCACACACAAAGACATGGGGGGCAGAGGGAATACTTATACAGGGACTGATGAGGGGATATGAACCAGGTCTGTATAATAAACAAGACAAAACCAATGGAATGATGAGAAGAGGAGCGGCAGTGGCTAGAAGGCCGGTGAAGACGAAGCTTAGCCGAACAAGGAGACGAGGCATCTTCGGAGGAAGTCGTGACAGTAGTAGGTGCTGTTATTTAGAAATGTTTGCAAATGTATTAAAAATAAAAAGCAGAAATACCATTATTTACATAAGTATTCAGACCCTTTGCTATGAGAATTGAAATTGAGCTCAGGTACATCCTGTTTCCATTTATCATCCTTGAGATGTTTCTACAACTTTATTGGAGTCCACCTGTGGTAAATTCAATTGATTGGACATGATTTGGAAAGGCACACACCTGTCTATATAAGATCCCACAGTTGACAGTGCATGTCAGAGCAAAAACCAAGCCATGAGGTCGAAGGAATTGTCCATAGAGCTCCGAAACAGGATTGTGTCGAGGCACAGATCTGGAGAAGGGTACCAAAAAAGTTCTGCAGCATTGAGCGTCCCCAAGAACACAGTGGCCTCCATCATTCCAAAATGGAAGAAGTTTGGAACCACCAAGACTATTCCTAGAGCTGGCCTCCCGGCCAAACTGAGTAATCGGGGGAGAAGGGCCTTGGTCAGGGAGGTGACCAAGAACCCGATGGTCACTCTGACAGAGCTCCAGAGTTTCTCTGTGGAGATGGGAGAACCTTCCAGAAGGATACCATATCTGCAGCACTCCACCAACAGGTCTTTATGGTAGGGTGGCCAGACGGAAGCCACTCCTCAGTAAAAGGCACATGACAGGCCTCTTGGAGTTTGCCAAAAGGAACCTAAAGGACTCTCAGACCATGAGAAACAAGATTATCTGGTCTGATGAAACCAAGATTGAACTCTTTGGCCTGAATACCAAGCGTCACGTCTGGAGGAAACCTGGCACCATCCCTACGGTGAAGCATGGTGGTGTCAGCATCATGCTGTGGGGATGTTTTTCAGCGGCAGGGACTGGGAGACTAGTCAAGATCGAGGGAAAGATGAATGGAGTAAAGTACAGAGAGATCCTTGATGAAAACCTGGTCAGACTGGGGCGAAGGTTCGCCTTCTAACAGGACAATGATCCTAAACACACAGCCAACACAATGCAGGAGTGGCTTCGGGACAAGTCTCTGAATGTCCTTGAGTGGGCCAGCCATAGCCCGGACTTGAACCCGATCGAACATCCCTGGAAAGACCTGAAAATAGCTGTGCAGCAACGCTCCCCATCCAACCTGACCGAGCTTGAGAGGATCTGCAGATAGGAATGGGAGAAACTCCCCAAATACAGGTGTGCCAATCTTGTAGCATCATACCCAAGAAGACTCAAGGCTGTAATCGCTCCCAAAGGTGCTTCAACAAAGTACTGAGTAAAGGGTCTGAATACTTATGTAAATCAAATATTTTTGCAAAAATAATCTTTCAACCGCTTTTTGCTTTCTCATTATGGGGTATTGTGTTTAGATTGATAAGGGGAAAAAACGATTTAATCCATTTTAGAATAAGGCTGTAATGTAACAAAATGTGGAAAAAGTCAAGGGGTCTGAATACTTTCCGAATGCACTGTATATACACTACCGTTCAAAAGTTTGGGGTCACTTAGAAATGTCCTTGTTTTCGAAAGAAAAGCAATTTTTTTGTCCATTAAAATAACAACAAATTGATCAGAAACACAGTGTAGACATTGTTCATGTTGTAAATGGCTTTGTAGCTGGAAATGGCTGATTTTTAATAGAATATCTACATAGGCGTACAGAGGCCCATTATCAGCAACCATCAGTCCTGTGTTCCAATGGCACGTTGTGTTTCCTAATCCAAGTTTATCATTTTAAAAGGCTATTTGATGATTTGAAAACCCTATCTGGAGCATCAGCAATTGTGTGTTCGATTACAGGCTCAAAATGGCCAGAAACAAATAACTTTCTTCTGAAACTCGTCAGTCTATTCTTGTTCTGAGAAATGAAGGCTATTCCATGCGAGAAATTGCCAAGAAAATGTAGATCTCGTACAACACTGTGTACTACTCCCTTCACAGAACAGCACAAACTGGCTCTAACCAGAATAGAAAGAGGAGTGGGAGGCCCCGGCGCACAACTGAGCAAGAGGACAAATACATAGTTTGAGAAACAGACGCCTCACAGGTCCTCAACTGGCAGCTTCATTAAATAGTACCCGCAAAACACCAGTCTCAATGTCAACAGTGAAGAAGCGACTCCGGGATGCTGACCTTCTAGGGAGAGTTGCATATCTCAGACTGGCCAATAAAAATATACTTACACAGTGTTGGGAAGAGATCACTTACACAGTGTTGGTAAGGGATCACTTACACAGTGTTGGGAAGGGATCACAGTGTTAGGAAGGGATCACAGTGTTGGGAAGGGATCACTTACACAGTGTTGGGAAGTGAACACAGTGTTGGGAAGAGATCACTTACACAGTGTTGGGAAGGGATCACAGTGTTGGGAAGGGATCACAGTGTTGGGAAGGGATCACAGTGTTGGGAAGGGGTCACTTACACAGTGTGGGGAAGGGATCACATACACAGTGTTGGGAAGGGATCACAGTGTTGGGAAGGGATCACAGTGTTGGGAAGGGATCACAGTGTTAGGAAGGGATCACAGTGTTGGGAAGGGATCACTTCCACAGTGTTGGGAAGGGATCACAGTGTTGGGAAGGGATCACTTACACAGTGTTGGGAAGGGATCACAGTGTTGGGAAGAGATCACTTACACAGTGTGGGGAAGGGATCACATACACAGTGTTGGGAAGGGATCACAGTGTTGGGAAGGGATCACAGTGTTGGGAAGGGATCACAGTGTTAGGAAGGGATCACAGTGTTGGGAAGGGATCACTTCCACAGTGTTGGGAAGGGATCACAGTGTTGGGAAGGGATCACTTACACAGTGTTGGGAAGGGATCACAGTGTTGGGAAGAGATCACTTACACAGTGTGGGGAAGGGATCACATACACAGTGTTGGGAAGGGATCACAGTGTTGGGAAGGGATCACAGTGTTGGGAAGGGATCACAGTGTTAGGAAGGGATCACAGTGTTGGGAAGAGATCACTTACACAGTGTTGGGAATGGATCACAGTGTTGGGAAGGGATCACTTACACAGTGTTGGGAAGGGATCACTTACACAGTGTTGGGAAGTGAACACAGTGTTGGGAAGAGATCACTTACACAGTGTTGGGAAGGGATCACAGTGTTGGGAAGGGATCACAGTGTTGGGAAGGGATCACAGTGCTGGGAAGGGGTCACTTACACAGTGTGGGGAAGGGATCACATACACAGTGTTGGGAAGGGATCACAGTGTTGGGAAGGGATCACAGTGTTGGGAAGGGATCACAGTGTTAGGAAGGGATCACAGTGTTGGGAAGGGATCACTTCCACAGTGTTGGGAAGGGATCACTTACACAGTGTTGGGAAGGGATCACAGTGTTGGGAAGAGATCACTTACACAGTGTGGGGAAGGGATCACATACACAGTGTTGGGAAGGGATCACAGTGTTGGGAAGGGATCACAGTGTTGGGAAGGGATCACAGTGTTAGGAAGGGATCACAGTGTTGGGAAGGGATCACTTACACAGTGTTGGGAAGGGATCACAGTGTTGGGAAGAGATCACTTACACAGTGTTGGGAAGGGATCACAGTGTTGGGAAGGGATCACAGTGTTGGGAAGGGATCACAGTGTTAGGAAGGGATCACAGTGTTGGGAAGAGATCACTTACACAGTGTTGGGAATGGATCACAGTGTTGGGAAGGGATCACTTACACAGTGTTGGGAAGGGATCACTTACACAGTGTTGGGAAGGGATCACAGTGTTGGGAAGGGATCACTTACACAGTGTTAGGAATGGATCACAGTGTTGGGAAGGGATCACTTACACAGTGTTGGGAAGGGATCACTTACACAGTGTTGGGAAGGGATCACAGTGTTGGGAAGGGATCACAGTGTTGGGAAGGGATCACTTACACAGTGTTGGGAATGGATCACTTACACAGTGTTGGGAAGGGATCACTTACACAGTGTTGGGAAGGGATCACAGTGTTAGGAAGGAATCACAGTGTTGGGAAGGGATCAATTACACAGTGTTGGGAAGGGATCACAGTGTTGGGAAGGGATCATAGTGTTGGGAAGGGATCACTTACGCAGTTTTGGGAAGGGATCACAGTGTTGGGAAGGGATCACTTACACAGTGTTGGGAAGGGATCACTTACACAGTGTTGGGAAGGGATCACTAACACAGTGTTAGGAAGGGATCACAGTGTTGGGAATGGATCACTTACACAGTGTTGGGAAGGCATCACAGTGTTGGGAAGGGATCACAGTGTTGGGAAGGGATCACAGTGTTGGGAAGGGATCACAGAGTTGGGAAGGGATCACAGCAGTGATTGAAAGAGGGAATGTGGCATGAGTTGTGGTGTTCAGAGGCTTCAGTGCAGGACATTCTCATCATGGATGGATGGTGTTGGAAAAGAGCTCAACTCTTCCACTGAGGACAGGATTTGACTGGGAAGACAAAAAACAATAACACAACGCAGTTAGATAAAAGAGCTAAGAATGAGTTAATCCAAGCAAAGAGGAAAATCATTGATGTGTATGTGTAATAATTAGATTGTGAGTTGCTGGTCTACTATGGTATTTATCCAAACATGAGTGTTGGGAAGGGATCACAGCAGTGATTGAATGAGAGGATGAGCAGGGGTGGAAGTAATCTTCTCTCCTTACTTTAGTAATCTCCCCTTACTTTCATTTAGTATTTTTCAAAGTCAATCATTTTACTTTTACTTAAGTATGTTTTGAAAGAAGTATTGTACTTCACTACATTTTTAAAACCATCCATTACAGAGTTCAATTTTGTAGGCTATCCATAATAGTAGATCATGAGGGCCAATCCAATCAAGCTGTGCATACAAACTGAACAATGATGGTCGGAAGATTTTCAAAAGGCAAAAATTACTTTGTTTAGTTCGAGACGCATCGAGACGTATCGTGAAAGAGAGGAAAGGTTTTTATCAAAGAGGTGTATGTGTGTGAAATCAGTGGAGACGGAGGAGACTGTGACCAGTTCTCCTTCAAGCACAGGAGAGGTGATGCAATGCATTGCTTTGCGTATGTAGTCGATAAATAGAGAGAGTGAACAAATGTGAACGATGATGAAGTCCAGTGATGAAGATGCGTCTAGCAACTGGCAATCACCGAGGCCCAGCGTGATGACTCAATCACGATTTATGGCGTTATCCAGACGGCTGACCATATGTTGGCTATCCCCGGGGGCGGGACTTTCCCACAGACCCCTGATAGTATGAACCCCATCGGAGGTGTGAAGACGGTCGATTGTGTGAATTAAATTATTGTGCTTGGATTGTGTCAGGAGTTTATAAAGAGCTGTGAATTTTGTATGTTTTATTGTATTGGATTTCTTTTTTACAGAGTTACTGTGTTAATCTGTTCATCAGACAGCGGTCAGATCAAAGAGGGAGCGACACGGATGTGCGCTCCTATCATTTAGATAAGAGTTGTGATGATTAGATTCAAGAATGCATTTAGCTAGCTACTGTGCCTTCAGAAAGTATTCAGACCCCTTTACTTTTTCTACATTTTGTTATGTTAGAGCCTGAATTTAAAATGGATTAAATTGTTGTCACTGGTTTACACAGAATACCCCGTAATGTCAATGTTTTTTTTTTTTTAAACGAATTAATTAAAATGGAAAAGCTAAAATGTCTTGAGTCAATAAGTATTCAACCCCTTTGTTATGGCAAGCTTAAATAAGTTCAGGAATATAAAATGTGCTTAACAAGTCACATAATAAGTTACATGGACTCACTCTGTGTGCAATAATAGTGTTTAACATTATTTTTTTATGACTACCTCATCTCCGTACCCCACACATACCATTATCTGAAACTATTTCAAACACAGATTCAACCACAAAGACCAGGGAGGTTTTCCAATGCCTCGTAAAGAAGGGCTCCTATTGGTAGATGGGTCAAAATAAAAAATGTAGGCTTAGAAATATCTCTTTGAGCATGGTGAAGTTATTAATTACACTTTGGATGGTGTATACAATACACCCAGTCACTACAAAGATACAGGCGTCCTTCCTAACTCAGTTGCCGGAGAGTAAGGAAACCGCTCAGGGATTTCACCATGAGGCCAATGGTGACTTTAAAAAAGTTACAGAGTTTAATGGCTGTGATAGGAGAAAACTGAGGATAGATCAACAACATTGTAGTTACTCCACAATACTAACCTAAATGACAGAGTGAAAAGAAGGAAGCCTGTACAGAATAAAAATATTCCAAAATACGCTTCTTGTTTGCAACAAGGCACTAAAATCTGGCAATGCAATTAACTTTAAGTCTTGAATACAGTGTTATGTTTGGGGCAAATCCAATACAACACTGTCACGATCGTCGTATTGAATAGACCAAGGCGCAGCGTGATGAACGAACATGGTTAACTTTATTATCTTTAGTGATAATAGACAACAATCAACAAAACAAGAAACGACTCGTGAAGTCCACGGTAACAATGACCAACACGGAACAAGAACCCACAAACACAAAGGGAAAACAGACAGTTTAAATATGGCTCCCAATCAGAGACAACCAACGACAGCTGACACTCGTTGCCTCTGATTGGGAGTCACTCTAGCCAACATAGAAATAAACACAACAGAATGAACACACCCTGGCTCAACATATAGAGTCCCAGAGCCAGGGTGTGACAGTACCCCCCCCCTAAAGGCGCGGACTGCTACCGCGCCTCAACTTGAACAAAACAGGGGAGGGCTGGGTGGGCATACCTCCTCGGCGGCGGTTCTGGCTCCGGCCTTGCCCACCACCCTCCAATAAACCCCCCATAGCGCCCCTGGTCCAGTCTGGCCCCGCTGGCTGGAGCGGAACTGGACGCAGCAGGAGCGGTTAGCTTCAGCTCCGTAGTGGAGCAGTGGACCGGTACCTTACCAGGCACCGGTGACCCAGGCACGGGTTGTGCTGGACTGACGACGCGCACCCCTGGCTTGGTGCGTGGAGGAGGAACGGGCCTTACCAGGCTGACGTCGCGCACCCCTGGCTTGGTGCGTGGAGGAGGAACGGGCCTTACCAGGCTGACGACGCACACCGTAGGTTTGGTGCGTGGAGCAGGGACAGGCCGGGCTGGGCTGGCGACGCAACCCGTAGGCTTGGTGCGTGGAGCAGGGACAGGCCGGGCTGGGCTGGCGACGCACACCGTAGGCTTGGTGCGTGGAGCAGGGACAGGCCGGACCGGGCTGGCGACGCACACCGTAGGCTTGGTGCGTGGAGCAGGGACAGGCCGGACCGGGCTGGCGACGCACACCGTAGGCTTGGTGCGTGGAGCAGGGACAGGCCGGACTGGGCTGGCGACGCACACCGTAGGCTTGGTGCGTAGAGCAGGGACAGGCCGGACTGGGCTGGCGACGCACACCGTAGGCTTGGTGCGTAGAGCAGGGACAGGCCGGACTGGGCTGGCGACGCACACCGTAGGCTTGGTGCGTGGAGCAGGGACAGGCCGGACCGGGCTGGCGACGCACACCGTAGGCTTGGTGCGTGGAGCAGGGACAGGCCGGACTGGGCTGGCGACGCACACCGTAGGCTTGGTGCGTAGAGCAGGGACAGGCCGGACCGGGCTGGCGACGCACACCGTAGGCTTGGTGCGTGGAGCAGGGACAGGCCGGACTGGGCTGGCGACGCACACCGTACACTTGGTGCGAGGGGCCGGAACAGGCCGGACCGTACTGGGGACACACACCACTGGCTCTACCTCGGGATCTGGAACGGGCCGGACCGGACTGGTAACACACCCCAGTACCTCTCGCCGTGCCTCTACACTTTCCTTCCCTACTTTGACCAGTGGCCCCCGTAACCTGGTGGCCTTCTGAATCCGCCCCTTTTCTGCCTCCGTCAGCCCCGTCGTCCATGCCGTGTGCCCCCCCCTAAACATTTTCTGGGGTTGCCTCTCGCCTGTCCGACGTTGACACTGCTGACGCCGCTGCTCCTCTCTCGCCAGGGCCTTAATCCTAGCCCATGGCCCTTTTCCCCCGAGCATGTCCTCCCAGGACCACACTCTGCCCACCTGGGCCATCGCCAACCTCTCCATCTCCTTTCCCGGCGCTTCCTCCCATGTCCAGTCCAAGATCTGCCCCTGGACACGCTGCTTGGTCCTTGTGAGGTGGGTTCTTCTGTCACGATCGTCGTATTGAATAGACCAAGGCGCAGCGTGATGAACGAACATGGTTAACTTTATTATCTTTAGTGATAATAGACAACAATCAACAAAACAAGAAACGACTCGTGAAGTCCACGGTAACAATGACCAACACGGAACAAGAACCCACAAACACAAAAGGGAAAACAGACAGTTTAAATATGGCTCCCAATCAGAGACAACCAACGACAGCTGACACTCGTTGCCTCTGATTGGGAGTCACTCTAGCCAACATAGAAATAAACACAACAGAATGAACACACCCTGGCTCAACATATAGAGTCCCAGAGCCAGGGTGTGACAGTACCCCCCCCTAAAGGCGCGGACTGCGACCGCGCCTCAACTTGAACAAAACAGGGGAGGGCTGGGTGGGCATACCTCCTCGGCGGCGGTTCTGGCTCCGGCCTTGCCCACCACCCTCCAATAAACCCCCCATAGCGCCCCTGGTCCAGTCTGGCCCCGCTGGCTGGAGCGGAACTGGACGCAGCAGGAGCGGTTAGCTTCAGCTCCGTAGTGGAGCAGTGGACCGGTACCTTACCAGGCACCGGTGACCCAGGCACGGGTTGTGCTGGACTGACGACGCGCACCCCTGGCTTGGTGCGTGGAGGAGGAACGGGCCTTACCAGGCTGACGACGCGCACCCCTGGCTTGGTGCGTGGAGGAGGAACGGGCCTTACCAGGCTGACGACTCGCACCCCTGGCTTGGTGCGTGGAGGAGGAACGGGCCTTACCAGGCTGACGACGCACACCGTAGGCTTGGTGCGTGGAGCAGGGACAGGCCGGGCTGGGCTGGCGACGCAACCCGTAGGCTTGGTGCGTGGAGCAGGGACAGGCCGGGCTGGGCTGGCGACGCACACCGTAGGCTTGGTGCGTGGAGCAGGGACAGGCCGGACCGGGCTGGCGACGCACACCGTAGGCTTGGTGCGTGGAGCAGGGACAGGCCGGACCGGGCTGGCGACGCACACCGTAGGCTTGGTGCGTGGAGCAGGGACAGGCCGGACTGGGCTGGCGACGCACACCGTAGGCTTGGTGCGTAGAGCAAGGACAGGCCGGACTGGGCTGGCGACGCACACCGTAGGCTTGGTGCGTAGAGCAGGGACAGGCCGGACTGGGCTGGCGACGCACACCGTAGGCTTGGTGCGTGGAGCAGGGACAGGCCGGACCGGGCTGGCGACGCACACCGTAGGCTTGGTGCGTGGAGCAGGGACAGGCCGGACTGGGCTGGCGACGCACACCGTAGGCTTGGTGCGTAGAGCAGGGACAGGCCGGACCGGGCTGGCGACGCACACCGTAGGCTTGGTGCGTGGAGCAGGGACAGGCCGGACTGGGCTGGCGACGCACACCGTACACTTGGTGCGAGGGGCCGGAACAGGCCGGACCGTACTGGGGACACACACCACTGGCTCTACCTCGGGATCTGGAACGGGCCGGACCGGACTGGTAACACACCCCAGTACCTCTACCTCTAGTGCCCCCCCCTAAACATTTTCTGGGGTTGCCTCTCGCCTGTCCGACGTTGACACTGCTGACGCCGCTGCTCCTCTCTCGCCAGGGCCTTAATCCTAGCCCATGGCCCTTTTCCCCCGAGCATGTCCTCCCAGGACCACACTCTGCCCACCTGGGCCATCGCCAACCTCTCCATCTCCTTTCCCGGCGCTTCCTCCCATGTCCAGTCCAAGATCTGCCCCTGGACACGCTGCTTGGTCCTTGTGAGGTGGGTTCTTCTGTCACGATCGTCGTATTGAATAGACCAAGGCGCAGCGTGATGAACGAACATGGTTAACTTTATTATCTTTAGTGATAATAGACAACAATCAACAAAACAAGAAACGACTCGTGAAGTCCACGGTAACAATGACCAACACGGAACAAGAACCCACAAACACAAAAGGGAAAACAGACAGTTTAAATATGGCTCCCAATCAGAGACAACCAACGACAGCTGACACTCGTTGCCTCTGATTGGGAGTCACTCTAGCCAACATAGAAATAAACACAACAGAATGAACACACCCTGGCTCAACATATAGAGTCCCAGAGCCAGGGTGTGACAAACACAAGCATAGTGGTGGCTGCATCATGTTATGTGTATGCTTGTAATCGTTAAGGACTGGGGAGTTTTTCAGGATAACAAAGAAACAGACAAACTCCTAGAGGAAACCCTGGTTCAGTTTGCTTTCCATCAGACACTGAATAATTCACCTTTCAGCAGGCCAAAACCCCTTTCAGCAGGCTAAAACACAAGGCCAAATCTACACTGGAGTTGCTCACCAAGAAGACAGTGAATGTTCCTGAGTGGCCGCGTTACAGTTTTGACGAATTTTGAAAATAATAATGGGAAAATGTTGCACAATCCAGGTGTGGAAAGGTCTTAGAGACTTACCCAGAAAGACTCACAGCTGTAAGATATATTCGTTTTTTTGTTTTTGTTTTTTTATGTTAGAATTTTTCTTCAACTTTAACATGAGAAAGAGACAGTAGACTTCTCTATAATACTGAGTAAACAGCACCCTGTTCCCTATGTAGTGCACTACCTTTGACCAGGGATCATAGGGCTCTTGTCCAAAGTAGTGAACTACTGCATATAGGAAATACAGTGAGGGAAAAAAGTATTTGATCCCCTGCTGATTTTGTCCACTGACAAAGACATGATCAGTCTATAATTTTAATGGTAGGTTTATTTGAGCAGTGAGAGACAGAATAACAACAACAACAAAATCCAGAAAAACGCATGTCAAAAATGTTATAAATTGATTTGCATTTTAATGAAGGAAATAAGTATTTGACCCCCTCTGCAAAACGTGACTTAGTACTTGGTGGCAAAACTCTTGTTGGCAATCACAGAGGTCAGACGTTTCTTGTAGTTGGCCACCAGGTTTGCACACATCTCAGGAGGGATTTTGTCCCACTCCTCTTTGCAGATCTTCTCCAAATCAACTCGAACCTTCAGCTCCCTCCACAGATTTTCTATGGGATTAAGGTCTGGTGACTGGCTAGGCCACTCCAGGACCTTAATGTGCGTCTTCTTGAGCCACTCCTTTGTTGCCTTGGCCGTGTGATTTGGGTCATTGTCATGCTGGAATACCCATCCACGGCCCATTTTCAATGCCCTGGCTGAGGGAAGGAGGTTCTCACCCAAGATTTGATGAAACATGGCGCCGTCCATCGTCCCTTTGATGTGGTGAAGTTGTCCTGTCCCCTTAGCAGAAAAACACCCCCAAAGCATAATGTTTCCACCTCCATGTTTGACGGTGGGGATGGTGTTCTTGGGGTCATAGGCAGCATTCCTCCTCCTCCAAACACGGCGAGTTGAGTTGATGCCAAAGAGCTTGATTTTGGGCTCATCTGACCACAACACTTTCACCCAGTTCTCCTCTGAATCATTCAGATGTTCATTGGCAAACTTCAGACGGGCCTGTATATGTGCTTTCTTGAGCAGGGGGACCTTGCGGGCACTGCAGGATTTCAGTCCATCACAGCGTAGTGTGTTACCAATTGTTTTCTTGGTGACTATGGTCCCAGCTGCCTTGAGATCATTGACAAGATCCTCCCGTGTAGTTCTGGGCTGATTCCTCACTGTTCTCATGATCATTGCAACTCCACGAGGTGAGATCTTGCATGGAGCCCCAGGCCGAGGGAGATTGACAGTTATTTTGTGTTTCTTCCATTTGCGAATAATCGCACCAACTGTTGTCACCTTCTCACCAAGCTGCTTGGCGATGGTCTTGTAGTCCATTCCAGCCTTGTGTAGGTCTACAATCTTGTTCCTGATATCCTTGGAGAGCTCTTTGGTCTTGGCCATGGTGGAGAGTTTGGAATCTGATTGATTGATTGCTTCTGTGGACAGGTGTCTTTTACACAGGTAACAAGCTGAGATTAGGAGCACTCCCTTTAAGAGTGTGCTCCTAATCTCAGCTCGTTACCTGTATAAAAGACACCTGGGAGCCAGAAATCTTTCTGATTGAGAGGGGATCAAATACTTATTTCCCTCATTAAAATGCAAATCAATTTATAACATTTTTGACATGCGTTTTCTGGATTTTTTTTGTTGTTGTCATTCTGTCTCTCACTGTTCAAATAAACCTACCATTAAAATGATAGACTGATCATGTCTTTGTCAGTGGGAAAACGTACAAAATCAGCAGGGGATCAAATACTTTTTTCTCCCACTGTTGAGTGCCATTTGGGACACAACCCAAGTTAGTACACAGCCTGCTGGTCTTACTGCTCTGGCTGGATTTCTTACTGCTCTGGCAACCCAAGTTAGTACACAGCCTGCTGGTCTTACTGCTCTGGCTGGATTTCTTACTGCTCTGGCAACCCAAGTTAGTACACAGCCTGCTGGTCTTACTGCTCTGGCTGGATTTCTTACTGCTCTGGCAACCCAAGTTAGTACCACCCCACAGCCTGCTGGTCTTACTGCTCTGGCTGGATTTCTTACTGCTCTGGCAACCCAAGTTAGTACCACCCCACAGCCTGCTGGTCTTACTGCTCTGGCTGGATTTCTTACTGCTCTGGCAACCCAAGTTAGTACCACCCCACAGCCTGCTGGTCTTACTGCTCTGGCAACCCAAGTTAGTACCACCCCACAGCCTGCTGGTCTTACTGCTCTGGCAACCCAAGTTAGTACCACCCCACAGCCTGCTGGTCTTACTGCTCTGGCAACCCAAGTTAGTACCACCCCACAGCCTGCTGGTCTTACTGCTCTGGCAACCCAAGTTAGTACCACCCCACAGCCTGCTGGTCTTACTGCTCTGGCAACCCAAGTTAGTACCACCCCACAGCCTGCTGGTCTTACTGCTCTGGCAACCCAAGTTAGTACCACCCCACAGCCTGCTGGTCTTACTGCTCTGGCAACCCAAGTTAGTACCACCCCACAGCCTGCTGGTCTTACTGCTCTGGCAACCCAAGTTAGTACCACCCCACAGCCTGCTGGTCTTACTGCTCTGGCAACCCAAGTTAGTACCACCCCACAGCCTGCTGGTCTTACTGCTCTGGCAACCCAAGTTAGTACCACCCCACAGCCTGCTGGTCTTACTGCTCTGGCAACCCAAGTTAGTACCACCCCACAGCCTGCTGGTCTTACTGCTCTGGCAACCCAAGTTAGTACCACCCCACAGCCTGCTGGTCTTACTGCTCTGGCAACCCAAGTTAGTACCACCCCACAGCCTGCTGGTCTTACTGCTCTGGCAACCCAAGTTAGTACCACCCCACAGCCTGCTGGTCTTACTGCTCTGGCAACCCAAGTTAGTACCACCCCACAGCCTGCTGGTCTTACTGCTCTGGCAACCCAAGTTAGTACCACCCCACAGCCTGCTGGTCTTACTGCTCTGGCAACCCAAGTTAGTACCACCCCACAGCCTGCTGGTCTTACTGCTCTGGCAACCCAAGTTAGTACCACCCCACAGCCTGCTGGTCTTACTGCTCTGGCAACCCAAGTTAGTACCACCCCACAGCCTGCTGGTCTTACTGCTCTGGCAACCCAAGTTAGTACCACCCCACAGCCTGCTGGTCTTACTGCTCTGGCAACCCAAGTTAGTACCACCCCACAGCCTGCTGGTCTTACTGCTCTGGCAACCCAAGTTAGTACCACCCCACAGCCTGCTGGTCTTACTGCTCTGGCAACCCAAGTTAGTACCACCCCACAGCCTGCTGGTCTTACTGCTCTGGCAACCCAAGTTAGTACCACCCCACAGCCTGCTGGTCTTACTGCTCTGGCAACCCAAGTTAGTACCACCCCACAGCCTGCTGGTCTTACTGCTCTGGCAACCCAAGTTAGTACCACCCCACAGCCTGCTGGTCTTACTGCTCTGGCAACCCAAGTTAGTACCACCCCACAGCCTGCTGGTCTTACTGCTCTGGCAACCCAAGTTAGTACCACCCCACAGCCTGCTGGTCTTACTGCTCTGGCAACCCAAGTTAGTACCACCCCACAGCCTGCTGGTCTTACTGCTCTGGCAACCCAAGTTAGTACCACCCCACAGCCTGCTGGTCTTACTGCTCTGGCAACCCAAGTTAGTACCACCCCACAGCCTGCTGGTCTTACTGCTCTGGCAACCCAAGTTAGTACCACCCCACAGCCTGCTGGTCTTACTGCTCTGGCAACCCAAGTTAGTACCACCCCACAGCCTGCTGGTCTTACTGCTCTGGCAACCCAAGTTAGTACCACCCCACAGCCTGCTGGTCTTACTGCTCTGGCAACCCAAGTTAGTACCACCCCACAGCCTGCTGGTCTTACTGCTCTGGCAACCCAAGTTAGTACCACCCCACAGCCTGCTGGTCTTACTTGTCTGGCTGGATTTCTGTGAGCGGACAGACATAGTGAAAGAGACAAATCAGAGAAAGAATGAGAAGCAGAGAGAAAGAGAGAAAGAGAGAGATAGAGAAAGAAATAGAGAAAGAGAGAGAGAAAGAGAGAGAGAAATAGAGAGAGAGAGAGAGAGAAAGAGAGAGAGAGAAAGAGAGAGAGAGAGAGAGAGAGAGAGAGAGAGAGAGAGAGAGAGAGAGAGAGAGAGAGAGAGAGAGAGAGAATGGGACAAACACCAAATTGAGACTCTGCATGCAGAATTCTGCAAAAACATCCTCCGTGTACAACGTAAAACACCAAATAATGCATGCAGTGCAGAATTAGGCCAATACCCGCTAATTATCAAAATCCAGAAAAGAGCCGTTAAATTCTATAACCACTTAAAAGGAAGCGATTCCCAAACCTTCCATAACAAAGCCATCACCTACAGAGAGATGAACTTGGAGAAGAGTCCCCTAAGTAAGCTTGTCCTGGGCCTATGTTCACAAACACAAACAGACCCCACAGAGCCCCAGGACAACAACAACAACAACAACAACACAATTAGACCCAACCAAATCATGAGAAAACAAAAAGAGAATTACTTGACACATTGGAAAGAACAAACAAAAAAACAGAGCAAACTAGAATGCTATTTGGCCCTAAACAGAGAGTACACAGTGGCAGAATACCTGACCACTGTGACTGACCCAAACTTAAGGAAAGCTTTGACTATGTACAGACTCAGTGAGCATAGCCTTG
>NW_028156695.1:32500-43668 GCF_964263955.1 Coregonus lavaretus
CATGCAAAGATGTGCATTGATCTTTCTAAATTACTTTTAAAATCATACAAACTTACCTTGAACTTCTAACCCGTTAGGAAATGTCATTCAAAATTGTCAGAGAGCTAACTTAGTGCAGACATTCAGACGGTGAAAAGAGAATCAATGGTGCTTTATGTAGGGGACACAATACTGCATGTCGGTTCAGAAAAAAAGTACAATACAAATAGAAAAGTACAAACAGAACAGAACAACCACAACACTAGTCCCCAGACTATGACAACCACAACACTAGTCCCCAGACTTGACAACCACAACACTAGTCCCCAGACTATGACAACCACAACACTAGTCCCCAGACTATAACAACCACAGCACTAGTCCCCAGACTATGACAACCACAGCACTAGTCCCCAGACTATGACAACCACAACACTAGTCCCCAGAGTATGACAACCACAACACTAGTCCCCAGACTATGACAACCACAACACTAGTCCCCAGACTATGACAACAACAACACCAGTCCCCAGACGATGACAGCCACTCTGGGAGATGCTGTAGTTCTGAGTGATTGAGTTGGGTACACTTGTCCTTTACACGTCAATGACTTCATCCCTGGCACCCTATTCCGTATATGGCTCTGATCAAAAGCAGTGCACTGTATAGGGAATAGGGTGCCATTTGGGAAGGAGACTACCCCACCTCAGTTTTACCTCCAGTACTACAGGGTACACTTATGTCTGCTATTTGGTCCACGGAGGGTGTATTATATGATGTCATGACTTGCCCTCATGGGCTGAGGATCAAATATGCCGGCTAGGCAAAGGTTTGAACACCCCCTTTCCTGGGGGCCAGTTTTATGACCGGTCGTAAATTCCTTGCAGAAACTTTATTTTCCGTGCCATGCAGTATTGGGAGAGGGAATTTCCCTGTGAGACAAAGGAAGTCTTCCCACCAAGACTCCAACATCCAAAGGTGGATAATGAAACAATATGCCTACTTAAAAGAATGTGGGAAATGGTCGGTGGGGACTTAAAGAACAATCATGTCAAATATGTTACAATGTTGTGAAGTCATTAAAGACGGTGGAACAACATAACTGTATCTCTGGGGGTGAACACTTCCCAGTTATGAGGTTTACATCTAATTGTTGTATAAAACAAATGATTAAGTATAATAATACTTTTGTGAAGATAACAATGTGATTGTAGCATTCTAGGTGAGATGATTGTTTTCCATATTGATTTGTTCTCAGTCAGTGGCCACGCCCAGATGAGCACAAACATGATGGAACGCCCCTTTTACCCCGAGTGCATAAAAAGCCTTGAAAAACAAATTAACATTAGACCAGGAAGCCTCACTGCTTAAAATGGTTGAAACTCTAAAGACCATCAGACGTGAAGCGTGAGCTAAACGTTACAAAATGGTTTAAAACTACAACTCCATTACCAAAGGAAGACCAAGCATACTACGGTATCAGACGGATGTTGCAAATGGTTGAATTTCTACAAGACCAAGAAGCGTGAAGCTGAAGCTACAAGTTACAAAATGTTCAGACCAGAAAGACCAGAAAACGTGAGACGTTAGTACACACGTTTGAAATGGAGAAACTCTGAAACTCTCAACCTCTACACGAGGTGAAGTAGAAGACAGTGCACTAGACCTTATCATCTCAGTCTGCAGCTGGCATGTATAGTCGTCTAGAGAACTTTCACTAAAGACACGAGTTGGGAAGGACAATCCCTGTCCGACAACCGCTGGTACATCTGAAGTATCTATTCTAACAGATCAACTCCACGAACTACAGGGTACGCTGAGGTATCCATTCTAACCACCACTACGACCAGAAACTCTACTAAGGACATTGGGACCAGAGTCCTACATCATCAACTCAACTATCGAGGACAGCTACACGTAAATACATGTTGCATTTCTAATCCGAATGAGTGTTTAGTGGGGTTTTAAGCATTTGTATTTCCGTGAGCGTAGTTTCCAAAGTAACCACGATAGTTTGAATCTCTGTCTCTCCCTTCCACTCTGACCCTCCTTCTACCCAAGCATTCACGCTATTGTTAGTCCAGTCCACTAGGGACCTGTTTTCATTGTATTACGTTAGTAATCAATAACCTATGTGTGTGTGTGTGTTTGTATTGTGTTATTGTTTAGTTAGTTAGTAAATCAATAATTAAGCCAATTTGTGTATTGCTGATTGTTCAGTAAGGTTAGGGTTCTTGCAGGTTCAAGAATTATGCGACGTTCAGAATGAGACTGATAAGAGGTAATTATAAGTGACAATTAAACATAGCTAATTTATTTGATAAATAACAGTCACCATATTAATATAAGTCACGTCACGACAATGAGTTCAGTAAAAGCCCAGTGACCTCCAGGCAGAGAACATTCATTTACCACACATTACTACTTGACTTCCTCCCTAACGGCAACCTATTCCCTAAATGGTGCCCCTCTTCTGACCATAGCCAAATGGGCCCTGGTCAAAACTAGTACACTATAAAGGGAATAGTGTACCATTCGGGAATAGTGTACCCTATTGGCTGGTAGATATAGAGACTGGGGGAGCTGCTACTGCAGCCTCATTGGCTGGTAGATATTGAGATGCAGCCCCATTGGCTGGTAGATATTGAGATGCAGCCTCATTGGCTGGTAGATTTGACTTCCAATAAGCCAAAAGGGTAGATTTGGAAAGAAATGAAACAATATCATCTTTAAAATGTGACATTCTGCTGTTGAAAGGCGTACAATAAATGGTGTGCATCCCAAATGGCACCCTATTCCCTATATATTCCCTATGTAGTGTACGGTCCTATGAGCCCTGGCCAGAAGTAGTGCACTATATAGGGAATAGGATGCCATTTGTCTCCTCAGCCGCTGAATCAGCTTTAAACCACCCATCTTTTAGTTCACCCAGAGTTGGCAGATCTCTTCTCATTCAATTTACTGAATCACTTTTTTAAATGGGTTAGCAGATCCCCAGTGTTACTGACGTTAACCTTAAATATCACACAGAGACACACACACACACACACACACACACACTCACACTCACACTCACACATACACATACAAACACGCACTCACACTCAAACTCACACTCACACTCACTCACACACACACACACACACACACACGCATGCACGCACGCACGCATGCACGCACACACACACACACACACACACACACACACACACACACACACACACATACACATACACATACACCTACACATACACATACAAACACGCACTCACACTCAAACTCACACTCACACTCACACTCACACACACACACACACACACACACACACAGACACACACACACACACACACACGCAAGCACGCACACACACACACACACACACACACACACACACACACACACACGTGATGTTAGCAGATCCCCAGTGTCACTGACGTTAACCTTAAATATCACACAGACACACAGACACACACTCAAACACATGATGTTTGCAGATCCCCAGTGGTACTGAATATGAAGACAGTCAGGGGTGTCAGGGGACAACCCTATTCACAATGCTACGGTAGCGTAGGTCTGCATCCCCCAAATGTCACCCGATTAAGGACAGCACCCTGGTCAAAAGTAGTGCATTATCCAACTCCAATTGGAACAACTCCACTCACACAGTAAACAAGCGCTGTCTCTAGACAAGGACAAGACATCTTAATCCAATTTCACATCAGTTTGATGTCTTCATCTTCAAAATGAAGGATTAATAGCGGTCGAACGACAGATGATTTGCTCGATCAATCACTCAATCAAACAGTCAGTCAGTTATTTAGTATGTCGACCTGTCTGTCTGTCTGTCTGTCTGTCTGTCTGTCTGTCTGTCTGTCTGTCTGTCTGTCTGTCTGTCTGTCTGTCTGTCTGTCTGTCTGTCTGTCTGTCTGCCTGTCTGTCTGTCTGTCTGTCTGTCTGTCTGTCTGTCTGTCTGTCTGTCTGTCTCTCTCTATCTGTAGTCTGTGTGTGTGACTCAGCAGATGGGGCATGACGAAAGCATCCCCAATTCCTTCATATTACACTGAACAAAAATATTAATGCAACATACAGTGAGGGAAAAAAAGTATTTGATCCCCTGCTGATTTTGTACGTTTGCCCACTGACAAAGAAATGATCAGTCTATAATTTTAATGGTAGGTTTATTTGAACAGTGAGAGACAGAATAACAACAAAAAAATCCAGAAACACGCATGTCAAAAAAGTTATAAATTTATTTGCTTTTTAATGAGGGAAATAAGTATTTGACCCCCTCTCAATCAGAAAGATTTCCGGCTCCCAGGTGTCTTTTATACAGGTAATGAGCTGAGATTAGGAGCACAATCTTAAAGGGAGTGCTCCTAATCTCAGCTTGTTACCTGTATAAAAGACACCTCTCCACAGAAGCAATCAATCAGATTCCAAACTCTCCACCATGGCCAAGACCAAAGAGCTCTCCAAGGATGTCAGGGACAAGATTGTAGACCTACACAAGGTTGGAATGGGCTACAAGACCATCGCCAAACAGCTTGGTGAGAAGGTGACAACAGTTGGTGCGATTATTCGCAAATGGAAGAAACACAAAAGAACTGTCAATCTCCCTCGGCCTGGGGCTCTATGCAAGTCTCACCTCGTGGAGTTGCAATGTACATGAGAACAGTGAGGAATCAGCCCAAAACTAGACGGGAGGATCTTGTCAATGATCTCAAGGCAGCTGGGACCATAGTCACCAAGAAAACAATTGGTAACACACTACGCCGTGAAGGATTGAAATCCTGCAGCGCCCGCAAGGTTCCCCTGCTCAAGAAAGCACATATACAGGCCCGTCTGAAGTTTGCCAATGAACATCTGAATGATTCAGGGGAGAACTGGGTGAAAGTGTTGTGGTCAGATGAGACCAAAATGGAGCTCTTTGGCATCAACTCAACTCACCGTGTTTGGGGGAGGAGGAATGCTGCCTATGACCCCAAGAACACCATCCCCACCGTCAAACATGGAGGTGAAAACATTATGCTTTGGGGGTGTTTTTCTGCTAAGGGGACAGGACAACTTCACAGCATCAAAGGGACGATGGACGGGGCCATGTACCGTCAAATCTTGGGTGAGAACCTCCTTCCCTCAGCCAGGGCATTGAAAATGGGTCGTAGATGGGTATTCCAGCATGACAATGACCCAAAACACACAGCCAAGGCAACGAAGGAGTGGCTCAAGAAGAAGCACATTAAGGTCCTGGAGTGGCTTAGCCAGTCTCCAGACCTTAATCCCATAGAAAATCTGTGGAGGGAGCTGAAGGTTGGAGTTGCCAAACGTCAGCCTCGAAACCTTAATGACTTGGAGAAGATCTGCAAAGAGGAGTGGGACAAAATCCCTCCTGAGATGTGTGCAAACCTGGTGGCCAACTACAAGAAACGTCTGACCTCTGTGATTGGCAGCAAGGGTTTTGCCATCAAGGACTAAGTCATGTTTTGCAGAGGGGTCAAATACTTATTTCCCTCATTTTAATGCAAATCAATTTATAACATTTTTGACATGCGTTTTTCTGGATTTTGTTGTTGTTGTTCTGTCTCTCACTGTTTAAATAAAACTACCATTAAAATTATAGACTCATCATGTCTTTGTCAGTGGGCAAACGTGCAAAATCAGCAGGGGATAAAATACTTTTTTCCCTCACCGTAAAACAATTTCAAAGATTTTACTGAGTGACAGTTCATATGAGGAAATCAGTCAATTGAAATAAATTCATTAGGCCCTAATCTATGGATTTCACATGACTGGGAATGCAGATATGCATCTGTTGGTCACAGTTACCTTTAAAAAAATTGGCCTCACAATGGGCCTCAGGATCTCGTCACGGTATTTCTGTGCATTCAAATTGCCATCGATAAAACGTTGCCATCAGCAAACCGCTCTCCCACACAACGCCATACACGGTTACATGGTTACACGTGGTCTGCGGTTGTGAGGCCAGTTGGACGTACTGCCAAATTCTCTAAAACGACATTGGAGGCGGCTTATTGTAGAGAAATTAACATTACATTCTCTGGCATCAGCTCTGGTGGACATTCCTGCAGTCAGCATGCCAATTGCACTCTCCCTCAAAACCTGATACATATGTGGCATTGTGTTGTGTGACAAAACTGCAAATTTTAGAGTGGCCTTTTATTGTCCCCAGCACAAGGTGCACCTGTGTAATGATCATGCTGTTTAATCAGCTTCTTGATATGCCACACCTGTCACGTGGATGGATTAACTTGGCAAAGGAGAAATGCTCACTAACAGGGATGTAAACAAATTTGTGAACATTTTATAGAAATAAGCTTTTTTGTGCGTATGGAAAATTTCTGGGATCTTTTATTTCAGCTCATGAAACATGGGACCAACACTTTACATGTTGAGTTTATATTTTTGTTCAGTGTAGTTAGATTTCTTCATCTACAAAACCAACTTTTAAACAGCCGTGAAATGTCGAGTGATGTTGCGTCATCAGTCACTGAGGAGTATGACGCCTCTGAAGACTGCTGCTGTTGACAAGAGGTCTGGTAATACGGGCTGTGGACCAGGCAGGGGTGAGAGGTCTGGTAATACGGGCTGTGGACCAGGCAGGGGTGAGCTAACTTTGAGCGCTAGACTGGCCATAGAGCAGTTCATGGTCAGTCCGACAGAGTAAATACACTCACACTCTCACACACCCGTATACACACACACACACACACACACACACACACACACACACACACACAACAGACACATGATACTAATCAGGATTAGTGTAATAGAATCTAACACACAGATTAGTTCATATATTCCAATCAGAAATGGCATTGTTTATTCAACTATAGCCTCGGACATTATGATACAGTAGGGTTTGTGTCTGTGCTTAGTAATATACTGTTGCTGTTGGTGGTGGCAACAACATGTAGAATAATTTTTAAAAGATGTAGCTACTTTAGCTATTTATTCTATGTGGAAAAAAATCAATGCATGCGATTTGTTTTCATGTTGAAATTATTTCAGTCCCTCATAATTTTTTATTTATTTTCTCAATATGTTTTTGGTAAACATACTAAAATGTGGCTGTGGAAAATATTACACAAATCCATCCAGAGGTTCAGATATGAATAACTGAGTAGAAAATACTACTGGAAAACAGACAGTCGACCAGTCTCCAATGTTTGCTGTTTACACCTCAATCCTCAATAACACCCAGATGCGATGGACTGTCATGTTTGACCCGCATACCCCCCTACTGTGTTGAAAGTCTACGTCCTAAATATTCACTTTATAGCGCACTAATTTTGACCAGGGCCAAGTGTTTTTATATCTAAATGGAAACATTGAAACAAAACCAGGCTGCTATCCAACATAGCAGACTGATGCCAAAAGCATTCCTACAGTATTGTATACACAGGGGAGGCTGTGGGTAGCACAGCATGGTCAAAACAGGTAGAAGCATCTGTGTAATGGGACACGTAGAAGCATCTGTGTAATGGGACACGTAGAAGCATCTGTGTAATGGGACACGTAGAAGCATCTGTGTAATGGGACACGTAGAAGCATCTGTGTAATGGGACACGTAGAAGCATCTGTGTAATGGGACACGTAGAAGCATCTGTGTAATGGGACACGTAGAAGCATCTGTGTAATGGGACACGTAGAAGCATCTGTGTAATGGGACACGTAGAAGCATCTGTGTAATGGGACACGTAGAAGCATCTGTGTAATGGGACACGTAGAAGCATCTGTGTAATGGGACACGTAGAAGCATCTGTGTAATGGGACACGTAGAAGCATCTGTGTAATGGGACACGTAGAAGCATCTGTGTAATGGGACACGTAGAAGCATCTGTGTAATGGGACACGTAGAAGCATCTGTGTAATGGGACACGTAGAAGCATCTGTGTAATGGGACACGTAGAAGCATCTGTGTAATGGGACACGTAGAAGCATTTGTGTAATGGGACACGTAGAAGCATCTGTGTGATGGGACACGTAGAAGCATCTGTGTAATGGGACACGTAGAAGCATCTGTGTAATGGGACACGTAAAAGCATCTGTGTAATGGGACACGTAGAAGCATCTGTGTAATGGGACACGTAGAAGCATCTGTGTAATGGGACACGTAGAAGCATCTGTGTAATGGGACACGTAGAAGCGCATCTGTGTAATGGGACACGTAGAAGCATCTGTGTAATGGGACACGTAGAAGCGCATCTGTGTAATGGGACACGTAGAAGCATCTGTGTAATGGGACACGTAGAAGCATCTGTGTAATGGGACACGTAGAAGCATCTGTGTAATGGGACACGTAGAAGCGCATCAGTGTAATGGGACACGTAGAAGCATCTGTGTAATGGGACACGTAGAAGCGCATCTGTGTAATGGGACACGTAGAGGCATCTGTGTAATGGGACACGTAGAAGCATCTGTGTAATGGGACACGTAGAAGCATCTGTGTAATGGGACACGTAGAAGCATCTGTGTAATGGGACACGTAGAAGCATCTGTGTAATGGGACACGTAGAAGCATCTGTGTAATGGGACACGTAGAAGCATCTGTGTGATGGGACACGTAGAAGCATCTGTGTAATGGGACACGTAGAAGCATCTGTGTAATGGGACACGTAGAAGCATCTGTGTAATGGGACACGTAGAAGCGCATCTGTGTAATGGGACACGTAGAAGCATCTGTGTAATGGGACACGTAGAAGCGCATCTGTGTAATGGGACACGTAGAAGCATCTGTGTAATGGGACACGTAGAAGCATCTGTGTAATGGGACACGTAGAAGCATCTGTGTAATGGGACACGTAGAAGCGCATCTGTGTAATGGGACACGTAGAAGCATCTGTGTAATGGGACACATAGAAGCGCATCTGTGTAATGGGACACGTAGAAGCATCTGTGTAATGGGACACGTAGAAGCATCTGTGTAATGGGACACGTAGAAGCATCTGTGTAATGGGACACGTAGAAGCGCATCTGTGTAATGGGACACGTAGAAGCATCTGTGTAATGGGACACGTAGAAGCGCATCTGTGTAATGGGACACGTAGAAGCATCTGTGTAATGGGACACGTAGAAGCATCTGTGTAATGGGACACGTAGAAGCATCTGTGTAATGGGACACGTAGAAGCATCTGTGTAATGGGACACGTAGAAGCATCTGTGTAATGGCACACGTAGAAGCATCTGTGTAATGGGACACGTAGAAGCATCTGTGTAATGGGACACGTAGAAGCATCTGTGTAATGGGACACGTAGAAGCATCTGTGTAATGGGACACGTAGAAGCATCTGTGTAATGGGACACGTAGAAGCATCTGTGTAATGGGACACGTAGAAGCATCTGTGTAATGGGACACGTAGAAGCATCTGTGTGATGGGACACGTAGAAGCATCTGTGTGATGGGACACGTAGAAGCATCTGTGTGATGGGACACGTAGAAGCATCTGTGTAATGGGACATGTAGAAGCATCTGTGTGGTGGACACGTAGAAGCATCTGTGTAATGGGACACGTAGAAGCATCTGTGTAATGGGACACGTAGAAGCATTTTGTGTGGTGGACACGGAACAGTTCTCTACTGGGGGGGGAGGATTCTCGTTTCATCACTGTGACATGCAAGAGAAATGGTTTACATGTCAATCATCACTGGAGAGAACAAGGGAGATGGAAAGATGGGGGGGGGGGGTAGAGAGAGGGAGAGATGAAGAGATCAGGGTAAAGAGAGTGCCAAAGAGAGAGATGGAAGAGGAGTGAGAGAGTGAGAAAGAGGAGAGAGAGAGAGATGAAGAGATGAGGGGTTTGCAGTTGGGAAGAGAAGTCTTATTTTGGTAATCTCCTCCGGCACACGGTAGGTGAACATTCATCAGTGAATACCTCTCCTCTTCTCCTTAAAATTGAACAATGCCAGTAGTCATTAAGCAGAGAATTGGAACCTCCTCCCCAACCTCCTCTCCCCCCTTTCCTCTCATCTCTCATCTCGCCATATGCTTGCTTGATCTTGATCCACTTTCTCACACAAATACACGCACACTCTGCGATCACTGTTTATGCGGCACAGAGTCCTCACGGTTTTTGGAGATGAGAGTTTTGTTAGTTGGACGCTGCCATGCATATAGTGCTCTGCCCTACAGTAGTCTGATAACACTTTACTTGATACCGACATAAGGACTCCATCATTCATAAGCGCAACAGTAGATGTCAGTGGTGTTTTATCCTAACAACCTAGATACTGCAAAGGTACACAGTATTGTACAAACCGTTCGGTACGAGGAACCTCGGTTCGGTTCGCACTGTGAACCCAAATGAATACGTAAAAAAAAATCATATAGAAACATAAACACTAGGTCTATAGGCTACGCTACGCTACGCTACGCTGTAGGCCTCTTCAGTAAATCTGAGCTGAAAAAAAGAACATTTCAGGCTATTCAGTTAAAACAACTAGAGCGTGTGTGCACATTGTAATCAAAAGCCTGATCTTTAACTGGCGCATTTCAAACCATCCTTTTGTGAAGCTCAGCCGGGAACTAGTTCTGTATGATGGCGAGTGGTGGGGGTCGATAAACCAGGAGGATTTTGGTATTTGGTATTTTTTTAGAATTTTTATTGGGATGGAGTTCCATGCAATAACGGCTCTATATAATCCCTATAGTTCCCAAATCCTCACCGTATAGGGGGTGTGTCAAGGTTTTGAACAAAGATACATTGAAAAATAGAAAAGACACTCCTTGGAGGGTAAAACTGGGCATTGGTGACAAGGTGAAGCCAGCATGGAGAGCACTGTACAAGCCACCGTTACAAAGGGGTACTGGTAATATGCAATGGAAGGTTTTGCATGGCATCATTGCAGTTAATGCTTTTGTTTCTGTTATTAACTCAGATGTTAGAGATGGATGTCCTTTTTTGTAATATAAGATAAATAATTGTTCATTGTTTTATGGAGTGTGAGATTATTAAGCCTCTCTTTGAATTACTAGAGTCTTTGTTTACAGCTGGAGGAGAGATTTTCAATAAAACTGTTTTTATTTTGGGGTTTCCATATACTAAGCAAAAGAAGAGAAAATGTGAACTGTTAAATTGTATTTTGGGACAAGCTATGATGTCAATTTTTCTGAGTAGGAAACATAAAATAGATACGGGATATGGGCAGTACGTAAGAAGTGTTTTTAAAGG
>NW_028156694.1:0-30000 GCF_964263955.1 Coregonus lavaretus
CCCATCTCTCTCCAGTGTGTGGGTGTGACCTTGCTAGATCTGGGTTCTTTCAGAAGAGTGGTGAGTACATCTGTACGTCAGACTACCAGCGTCTGTACGGGATGCGCTGTGACCGCTGTGATGGATTCATCACCGGGGAAGTGGTCTCCGCTCTGGGGAGGACCTACCACCCTACCTGCTTCGTCTGCAGTGTCTGCAGGTACACACACGCACACACATCCACCAACGCACACACACGCATGCACGCACACACACATTCTTTCTCCCTAACATGCATACTGTACACACGCTCTCAAACACACACACACACACAAGCACACTTCTCCTGATTGATCAATGTGATCAAGTGAAACAGTGAGGGTGAGCTCTTTTGTAGTTAGCTCTGTCTTGCGTTTCAGTGAACTGGTGTTTTGAAAATGCAGCAGAGATGTTGGGAGACAGAGACAGAGAGCGTGCTGTCAGAGTAGGACAGAAATAGCAGCGCTGCGTTTGTGGCCAGAGTATCGCAGCTTCCATTAAATATGTAGAGTAAAAGTTGAAAGCGCAGAGCAAGGCTGACGGTGCAGAGAGACTGGAGGAAGAGACACACGCAGGTAACAGCAAAGTCACACACACACACTCCTCAAGTCTACTACTCCTCAAGTCTACTGCTCCTCAAGTCTACTGCTCTAGTCTACTGCTCCTCCAGTCTACTACTCCTCTAGTCTACTCCTCTAGTCTACTCCTCTAGTCTACTACTCCTCTAGTCTACTACTCTAGTCTACTACTCCTCTAGTCTACTACTCTAGTCTACTACTACTCTAGTCTACTACTCTAGTCTACTACTCCTCGAGTCTACTACTCCTCTAGTCTACTGCTCCTCAAGTCTACTGCTCTAGTCTACTACTCCTCCAGTCTACTACTCCTCTAGTCTACTCCTCTAGTCTACTGCTCCTCTAGTCTACTGCTCCTCTAGTCTACTACTCTAGTCTACTACTCCTCTAGTCTACTACTCCTCTAGTCTACTACTCCTGTAGTCTACTGCTCCTCTAGTCTACTACTCCTCTAGTCTACTGCTCCTCAAGTCTACTGCTCTAGTCTACTCCTCTAGTCTACTCTAGTCTACTCCTCTAGTCTACTGCTCCTCTAGTCTACTACTCTAGTCTACTACTCCTCTAGTCTACTACTCTAGTCTACTACTCCTCTAGTCTACTACACTAGTCTACTACTCCTCTAGTCTACTACTCTAGTCTACTACTCCTCTAGTCTACTACTCCTCTAGACTACTACTCCTCTAGTCTACTACTCCTCTAGTCTACTGCTCCTCTAGTCTACTACTCCTCTAGTCTACTGCTCCTCTAGTCTACTACTACTCTAGTCTACTACTCTAGTCTACTACTCCTCTAGTCTACTACTCCTCTAGTATACTGCTCCTCTAGTCTACTGCTCCTCAAGTCTACTGCTCTAGTCTACTGCTCCTCTAGTCTACTCCTCTAGTCTACTACTCTAGTCTACTACTCCTCTAGTCTACTACTCCTCTAGTCTACTACTCCTCTAGTCTACTGCTCCTCTAGTCTACTACTCCTCTAGTCTACTGCTCCTCTAGTCTACTACTCCTCTAGTCTACTACTCCTCTAGTCTACTCCTCTAGTCTACTCCTCTAGTCTACTACTCCTCTATTCTACTACTCCTCTAGTCTACTACTCCTCTAGTCTACTCCTCCAGTCTACTACTCCTCTAGTCTACTACTCCTCTAGTCTACTACTCCTCTAGTCTACTCCTCTAGTCTACTACTCCTCTAGTCTACTACTCCTCTAGTCTACTCCTCTAGTCTACTACTCCTCTAGTCTACTACTCCTCTAGTCTACTCCTCCTCTAGTCTACTACTCCTCTAGTCTACTGCTCCTCTAGTCTACTACTCCTCTAGTCTACTGCTCCTCTAGTCTACTACTCTAGTCTACTCCTCTAGTCTACTACTCCTCTAGTCTACTACTCCTCTAGTCTACTTCTCCTCTAGTTACTACTCTAATCTACTACTCCTCTCGTCTACTCCTCTAGTCTACTCCTCTAGTCTACAACTCCTCTAGTCTACTATTCCTCTAGTCTACTACTCCTCTAGTCTACTCCTCTAGTCTACTCCTCTAGTCTACTACTCCTCTAGTCTACTACTCCTCAAGTCTACTACTCCTCTAGTCTACTACTCCTCTAGTCTACTACTCCTCCAGTCTACTACTCTAGTCTAATACTCCTCAAGTCTACCACTCCTCTAGTCTACTACTCCTCTAGTCTACTGCTCCTCCAGTCTACTACTCTAGTCTACTACTCCTCAAGTCTACTACTCCTCTAGTCTACTACTCCTCCAGTCTACTACTCTAGTCTAATACTCCTCAAGTCTACTACTCCTCTAGTCTACTGCTCCTCCAGTCTACTACTCTAGTCTACTACTCCTCAAGTCTACTACTCCTCTAGTCTACTACTCCTCAAGTCTACTACTCCTCTAGTCTACTACTCCTCCAGTCTACTACTCTAGTCTACTACTCCTCAAGTCTACTACTCCTCTAGTCTACTGCTCCTCAAGTCTACTGCTCTAGTCTACTACTCCTCTAGTCTACTGCTCCTCTAGTCTACTACTCTAGTCTACTACTCCTCTAGTCTACTACTCTAGTCTACTACTCCTCTAGTCTACTACACTAGTCTACTACTCCTCTAGTCTACTACTCTAGTCTACTACTCCTCTAGTCTACTACTCCTCTAGTCTACTACTCCTCTAGACTACTACTCCTCTAGTCTACTACTCCTCTAGTCTACTGCTCCTCTAGTCTACTACTCCTCTAGTCTACTGCTCCTCTAGTCTACTACTCCTCTAGTCTACTACTCTAGTCTACTACTCCTCTAGTCTACTACTCCTCTAGTAAACTGCTCCTCTAGTCTACTGCTCCTCAAGTCTACTGCTCTAGTCTACTGCTCCTCTAGTCTACTCCTCTAGTCTACTACTCTAGTCTACTACTCCTCTAGTCTACTACTCCTCTAGTCTACTACTCCTCTAGTCTACTGCTCCTCTAGTCTACTACTCCTCTAGTCTACTGCTCCTCTAGTCTACTACTCCTCTAGTCTACTACTCCTCTAGTCTACTACTCTAGTCTACTACTCCTCTAGTCTACTACTCCTCTAGTCTACTGCTCCTCTAGTCTACTACTCCTCTAGTCTACTCCTCTAGTCTACTCCTCTAGTCTACTGCTCCTCTAGTCTACTACTCTAGTCTACTACTCCTCTAGTCTACTGCTCCTCTAGTCTACTGCTCCTCTAGTCTACTACTCCTCTAGTCTACTCCTCTAGTCTACTCCTCTAGTCTACTCCTCTAGTCTACTACTCCTCTAGTCTACTACTCTAGTCTACTACTCCTCTAGTCTACTACTCCTCTAGTCTACTGCTCCTCTAGTCTACTACTCCTCTAGTCTACTCCTCTAGTCTACTCCTCTAATCTACTGCTCCTCTAGTCTACTACTCTAGTCTACTACTCCTCTAGTCTACTGCTCCTCTAGTCTACTGCTCCTCTAGTCTACTACTCCTCTAGTCTACTCCTCTAGTCTACTCCTCTAGTCTACTACTCCTCTAGTCTACTGCTCCTCTAGTCTACTACTCCTCTAGTCTACTCCTCTAGTCTACTGCTCCTCTAGTCTACTCCTCTAGTCTACTCCTCTAGTCTACTCCTCTAGTCTACTGCTCCTCTAGTCTACTACTCCTCTAGTCTACTGCTCCTCTAGTCTACTACTCCTCAAGTCTACTACTCCTCTAGTCTACTGCTCCTCTAGTATACTACTCCTCAAGTCTACTGCCCCTCTAGTCTACTGCTCCTCTAGTCTACTACTCCTCTAGTCTACTACTCTAGTCTACTACTCCCCTAGTCTACTACTCCTCAAGTCTACTACTCCTCAAGTCTACTACTCCTCTAGTCTACTCCTCTAGTCTACTACTCCTCTAGTCTACTACTCTTGTAGTCTATTCCTCTAGTCTACTTCTCCTCTAGTCTACTACTCCTCAAGTCTACTACTCCTCTAGTCTACTACTCCTGTAGTCTACTACTCTAGTCTACTACTCCTCTAGTCTACTCCTCAAGTCTACTGCTCCTCAAGTCTACTACTCTAGTCTACTCCTCCTCTAGTCTACTACTCTAGTCTACTACTCCTCTAGTCCACTACTCCTCTAGTCTACTACTACTCTAGTCTACTACTCCTCTAGTCTACTGCTCTTCTAGTCTACTACTCCTCTAGTCTACTACTCCTCTAGTCTACTCCTCTAGTCTACTCATCTAGTCTACTCCTCTAGTCTACTCCTCTAGTCTACTACTCCTCTAGTCTACTCCTCTAGTCTACTACTCCTCTAGTCTACTACTCCTCTAGTCTACTGCTCCTCAAGTCTACTGCTCTAGTTTACTGCTCCTCCAGTCTACTCCTCTAGTCTACTACTCCTCTAGTCTACTCCTCTAGTCTACTACTCCTCTAGTCTACTACTCCTCTAGTCTACTCCTCTAGTCTACTCCTCTAGTCTACTGCTCCTCAAGTCTACTGCTCTAGTTTACTGCTCCTCCAGTCTACTCCTCTAGTCTACTACTCCTCTAGTCTACTCCTCTAGTCTACTCCTCCTCTAGTCTACTACTCCTCTAGTCTACTCCTCTAGTCTACTACTCCTCTAGTCTACTACTCCTCTAGTCTACTCCTCTAGTCTACTTCTCCTGTAGTGTACTCCTCTAGTCTACTACTCCTCTAGTCTACTGCTCCTCTAGTCTACTCCTCTAGTCTACTGCTCCTCTAGTCTACTCCTCTAGTCTACTACTCTAGTCTACTACTCCTCTAGTCTACTATTCCTCTAGTCTACTACTCCTCTAGTGTACGCCTCTAGTCTACTCCTCTAGTCTACCACTCCTCTAGTCTACTACTCCTCTAGTCTACTACTCCTCTAGTCTACTACTCCTCTAGTCTACTCCTCTAGTCTACTACTCCTTTAGTCTACTACTCCTGTAGTCTACTACTCCTCTAGTCTACTCCTCTAGTCTACTCCTCTAGTCTACTACTCCTCTATTCTACTACTCCTCTAGTCTACTACTCCTCTAGTCTACTCCTCCAGTCTACTACTCCTCTAGTCTACTACTCCTCTAGTCTACTACTCCTCTAGTCTACTCCTCTAGTCTACTACTCCTCTAGTCTACTACTCCTCTAGTCTACTCCTCTAGTCTACTACTCCTCTAGTCTACTACTCCTCTAGTCTACTCCTCCTCTAGTCTACTACTCCTCTAGTCTACTGCTCCTCTAGTCTACTACTCCTCTAGTCTACTGCTCCTCTAGTCTACTACTCTAGTCTACTCCTCTAGTCTACTACTCCTCTAGTCTACTACTCCTCTAGTCTACTTCTCCTCTAGTTACTACTCTAATCTACTACTCCTCTCGTCTACTCCTCTAGTCTACTCCTCTAGTCTACAACTCCTCTAGTCTACTATTCCTCTAGTCTACTACTCCTCTAGTCTACTCCTCTAGTCTACTCCTCTAGTCTACTACTCCTCTAGTCTACTACTCCTCAAGTCTACTACTCCTTTAGTCTACTACTCCTCTAGTCTACTACTCCTCCAGTCTACTACTCTAGTCTACTACTCCTCAAGTCTACCACTCCTCTAGTCTACTACTCCTCTAGTCTACTGCTCCTCCAGTCTACTACTCTAGTCTACTACTCCTCAAGTCTACTACTCCTCTAGTCTACTACTCCTCCAGTCTACTACTCTAGTCTAATACTCCTCAAGTCTACTACTCCTCTAGTCTACTGCTCCTCCAGTCTACTACTCTAGTCTACTACTCCTCAAGTCTACTACTCCTCTAGTCTACTACTCCTCAAGTCTACTACTCCTCTAGTCTACTACTCCTCCAGTCTACTACTCTAGTCTACTACTCCTCAAGTCTACTACTCCTCTAGTCTACTGCTCCTCTAGTCTAGCCCTCTAGTCTACTACTCCTCTAGTCTACTCCTCTAGTCTACTCCTCTAGTCTACTATTCCTCTAGTCTACTACTCATCTAGTCTACTACTCCTCTAGTCTACTCCTCTAGTCTGCTACTCTAGTCTACTGCTCCTCTAGTCTAGTCCTCTAGTCTACTACTCCTCTAGTCTACTACTCTAGTCTACTACTCCTCAAGTCTACTACTCCTCTAGTCTACTACTCCTCTAGTCTACTACTCCTCTAGTCTACTCCTCTAGTCTACTCCTCTAATCTACTACTCCTCTAGTCTACTATTCCTCTAGTCTACTACTCCTCTAGTCTACTATTCCTCTAGTCTACTACTACTCTAGTCTACTACTCCTCTAGTCTACTCCTCTAGTCTACTCCTCTAATCTACTAATCCTCTAGTCTACTCCTCTAGTCTACTGCTCCTCTAGTCTACTACTCTAGTCTACTACTCCTCTAGTCTACTGCTCCTCTAGTCTACTGCTCCTCTAGTCTACTACTCCTCTAGTCTACTCCTCTAGTCTACTCCTCTAGTCTACTACTCCTCTAGTCTACTGCTCCTCTAGTCTACTACTCCTCTAGTCTACTCCTCTAGTCTACTGCTCCTCTAGTCTACTCCTCTAGTCTACTCCTCTAGTCTACTCCTCTAGTCTACTGCTCCTCTAGTCTACTACTCCTCTAGTCTACTGCTCCTCTAGTCTACTACTCCTCAAGTCTACTACTCCTCTAGTCTACTCCTCTAGTCTACTGCTCCTCTAGTCTACTCCTCTAGTCTACTCCTCTAGTCTACTCCTCTAGTCTACTGCTCCTCTAGTCTAGTCCTCTAGTCTACTACTCCTCTAGTCTACTACTCTAGTCTACTACTCCTCAAGTCTACTACTCCTCTAGTCTACTACTCCTCTAGTCTACTACTCCTCTAGTCTACTCCTCTAGTCTACTCCTCTAATCTACTACTCCTCTAGTCTACTATTCCTCTAGTCTACTACTCCTCTAGTCTACTATTCCTCTAGTCTACTACTACTCTAGTCTACTACTCCTCTAGTCTACTCCTCTAGTCTACTCCTCTAATCTACTAATCCTCTAGTCTACTCCTCTAGTCTACTGCTCCTCTAGTCTACTACTCTAGTCTACTACTCCTCTAGTCTACTGCTCCTCTAGTCTACTGCTCCTCTAGTCTACTACTCCTCTAGTCTACTCCTCTAGTCTACTCCTCTAGTCTACTACTCCTCTAGTCTACTGCTCATCTAGTCTACTACTCCTCTAGTCTACTCCTCTAGTCTACTGCTCCTCTAGTCTACTCCTCTAGTCTACTCCTCTAGTCTACTCCTCTAGTCTACTGCTCCTCTAGTCTACTACTCCTCTAGTCTACTGCTCCTCTAGTCTACTACTCCTCAAGTCTACTACTCCTCTAGTCTACTGCTCCTCTAGTATACTACTCCTCAAGTCTACTGCCCCTCTAGTCTACTGCTCCTCTAGTCTACTACTCCTCTAGTCTACTACTCTAGTCTACTACTCCTCTAGTCTACTACTCCTCAAGTCTACTACTCCTCAAGTCTACTACTCCTCTAGTCTACTCCTCTAGTCTACTACTCCTCTAGTCTACTACTCCTGTAGTCTATTCCTCTAGTCTACTGCTCCTCTAGTCTACTACTCCTCAAGTCTACTACTCCTCTAGTCTACTACTCCTGTAGTCTACTACTCTAGTCTACTACTCCTCTAGTTTACTCCTCAAGTCTACTGCTCCTCAAGTCTACTACTCTAGTCTACTCCTCCTCTAGTCTACTACTCTAGTCTACTACTCCTCTAGTCCACTACTCCTCTAGTCTACTACTACTCTAGTCTACTACTCCTCTAGTCTACTGCTCCTCTAGTCTACTACTCCTCTAGTCTACTACTCCTCTAGTCTACTCCTCTAGTCTACTCATCTAGTCTACTCCTCTAGTCTACTCCTCTAGTCTACTACTCCTCTAGTCTACTCCTCTAGTCTACTACTCCTCTAGTCTACTACTCCTCTAGTCTACTGCTCCTCAAGTCTACTGCTCTAGTTTACTGCTCCTCCAGTCTACTCCTCTAGTCTACTACTCCTCTAGTCTACTCCTCTAGTCTACTACTCCTCTAGTCTACTACTCCTCTAGTCTACTCCTCTAGTCTACTCCTCTAGTCTACTGCTCCTCAAGTCTACTGCTCTAGTTTACTGCTCCTCCAGTCTACTCCTCTAGTCTACTACTCCTCTAGTCTACTCCTCTAGTCTACTCCTCCTCTAGTCTACTACTCCTCTAGTCTACTCCTCTAGTCTACTACTCCTCTAGTCTACTACTCCTCTAGTCTACTCCTCTAGTCTACTTCTCCTGTAGTGTACTCCTCTAGTCTACTACTCCTCTAGTCTACTGCTCCTCTAGTCTACTCCTCTAGTCTACTGCTCCTCTAGTCTACTCCTCTAGTCTACTACTCTAGTCTACTACTCCTCTAGTCTACTATTCCTCTAGTCTACTACTCCTCTAGTGTACTCCTCTAGTTTACTCCTCTAGTCTACCACTCCTCTAGTCTACTACTCCTCTAGTCTACTACTCCTCTAGTCTACTACTCCTCTAGTCTACTCCTCTAGTCTACTACTCCTTTAGTCTACTACTCCTGTAGTCTACTACTCCTCTAGTCTACTCCTCTAGTCTACTCCTCTAGTCTACTACTCCTCTATTCTACTACTCCTCTAGTCTACTACTCCTCTAGTCTACTCCTCCAGTCTACTACTCCTCTAGTCTACTACTCCTCTAGTCTACTACTCCTCTAGTCTACTCCTCTAGTCTACTACTCCTCTAGTCTACTACTCCTCTAGTCTACTCCTCTAGTCTACTACTCCTCTAGTCTACTACTCCTCTAGTCTACTCCTCCTCTAGTCTACTACTCCTCTAGTCTACTGCTCCTCTAGTCTACTACTCCTCTAGTCTACTGCTCCTCTAGTCTACTACTCTAGTCTACTCCTCTAGTCTACTACTCCTCTAGTCTACTACTCCTCTAGTCTACTTCTCCTCTAGTTACTACTCTAATCTACTACTCCTCTCGTCTACTCCTCTAGTCTACTCCTCTAGTCTACAACTCCTCTAGTCTACTATTCCTCTAGTCTACTACTCCTCTAGTCTACTCCTCTAGTCTACTCCTCTAGTCTACTACTCCTCTAGTCTACTACTCCTCAAGTCTACTACTCCTCTAGTCTACTACTCCTCTAGTCTACTACTCCTCCAGTCTACTACTCTAGTCTACTACTCCTCAAGTCTACTACTCCTCTAGTCTACTACTCCTCAAGTCTACTACTCCTCTAGTCTACTACTCCTCCAGTCTACTACTCTAGTCTACTACTCCTCAAGTCTACTACTCCTCTAGTCTACTACTCCTCTAGTCTACTACTCCTCTAGTCTACTACTCCTCCAGTCTACTACTCTAGTCTACTACTCCTCAAGTCTACCACTCCTCTAGTCTACTACTCCTCTAGTCTACTGCTCCTCCAGTCTACTACTCTAGTCTACTACTCCTCAAGTCTACTACTCCTCTAGTCTACTACTCCTCCAGTCTACTACTCTAGTCTAATACTCCTCAAGTCTACTACTCCTCTAGTCTACTGCTCCTCCAGTCTACTACTCTAGTCTACTACTCCTCAAGTCTACTACTCCTCTAGTCTACTACTCCTCAAGTCTACTACTCCTCTAGTCTACTACTCCTCCAGTCTACTACTCTAGTCTACTACTCCTCAAGTCTACTACTCCTCTAGTCTACTGCTCCTCTAGTCTAGCCCTCTAGTCTACTACTCCTCTAGTCTACTCCTCTAGTCTACTCCTCTAGTCTACTATTCCTCTAGTCTACTACTCATCTAGTCTACTACTCCTCTAGTCTACTCCTCTAGTCTGCTACTCTAGTCTACTGCTCCTCTAGTCTAGTCCTCTAGTCTACTACTCCTCTAGTCTACTACTCTAGTCTACTACTCCTCAAGTCTACTACTCCTCTAGTCTACTACTCCTCTAGTCTACTACTCCTCTAGTCTACTCCTCTAGTCTACTCCTCTAATCTACTACTCCTCTAGTCTACTATTCCTCTAGTCTACTACTCCTCTAGTCTACTATTCCTCTAGTCTACTACTACTCTAGTCTACTACTCCTCTAGTCTACTCCTCTAGTCTACTCCTCTAATCTACTAATCCTCTAGTCTACTCCTCTAGTCTACTCCTATAGTCTACTACTCCTCTAGTCTACTACTCCTCTAGTCTACTACTCCTCTAGTCTACTGCTCCTCTAGTCTACTACTCCTCTAGTCTACTCCTCTAGTCTACTCCTCTAGTCTACTGCTCCTCTAGTCTACTACTCTAGTCTACTACTCCTCTAGTCTACTGCTCCTCTAGTCTACTGCTCCTCTAGTCTACTACTCCTCTAGTCTACTCCTCTAGTCTACTCCTCTAGTCTACTACTCCTCTAGTCTACTGCTCCTCTAGTCTACTACTCCTCTAGTCTACTCCTCTAGTCTACTGCTCCTCTAGTCTACTCCTCTAGTCTACTCCTCTAGTCTACTCCTCTAGTCTACTGCTCCTCTAGTCTACTACTCCTCTAGTCTACTGCTCCTCTAGTCTACTACTCCTCAAGTCTACTACTCCTCTAGTCTACTGCTCCTCTAGTATACTACTCCTCAAGTCTACTGCCCCTCTAGTCTACTGCTCCTCTAGTCTACTACTCCTCTAGTCTACTACTCTAGTCTACTACTCCTCTAGTCTACTACTCCTCAAGTCTACTACTCCTCAAGTCTACTACTCCTCTAGTCTACTCCTCTAGTCTACTACTCCTCTAGTCTACTACTCCTGTAGTCTATTCCTCTAGTCTACTGCTCCTCTAGTCTACTACTCCTCAAGTCTACTACTCCTCTAGTCTACTACTCCTGTAGTCTACTACTCTAGTCTACTACTCCTCTAGTCTACTCCTCAAGTCTACTGCTCCTCAAGTCTACTACTCTAGTCTACTCCTCCTCTAGTCTACTACTCTAGTCTACTACTCCTCTAGTCCACTACTCCTCTAGTCTACTACTACTCTAGTCTACTACTCCTCTAGTCTACTGCTCCTCTAGTCTACTACTCCTCTAGTCTACTACTCCTCTAGTCTACTCCTCTAGTCTACTCATCTAGTCTACTCCTCTAGTCTACTCCTCTAGTCTACTACTCCTCTAGTCTACTCCTCTAGTCTACTACTCCTCTAGTCTACTACTCCTCTAGTCTACTGCTCCTCAAGTCTACTGCTCTAGTTTACTGCTCCTCCAGTCTACTCCTCTAGTCTACTACTCCTCTAGTCTACTCCTCTAGTCTACTACTCCTCTAGTCTACTACTCCTCTAGTCTACTCCTCTAGTCTACTCCTCTAGTCTACTGCTCCTCAAGTCTACTGCTCTAGTTTACTGCTCCTCCAGTCTACTCCTCTAGTCTACTACTCCTCTAGTCTACTCCTCTAGTCTACTCCTCCTCTAGTCTACTACTCCTCTAGTCTACTCCTCTAGTCTACTACTCCTCTAGTCTACTACTCCTCTAGTCTACTCCTCTAGTCTACTTCTCCTGTAGTGTACTCCTCTAGTCTACTACTCCTCTAGTCTACTGCTCCTCTAGTCTACTCCTCTAGTCTACTGCTCCTCTAGTCTACTCCTCTAGTCTACTACTCTAGTCTACTACTCCTCTAGTCTACTATTCCTCTAGTCTACTACTCCTCTAGTGTACTCCTCTAGTTTACTCCTCTAGTCTACCACTCCTCTAGTCTACTACTCCTCTAGTCTACTCCTCTAGTCTACTACTCCTTTAGTCTACTACTCCTGTAGTCTACTACTCCTCTAGTCTACTCCTCTAGTCTACTCCTCTAGTCTACTACTCCTCTATTCTACTACTCCTCTAGTCTACTACTCCTCTAGTCTACTCCTCCAGTCTACTACTCCTCTAGTCTACTACTCCTCTAGTCTACTACTCCTCTAGTCTACTCCTCTAGTCTACTACTCCTCTAGTCTACTACTCCTCTAGTCTACTCCTCTAGTCTACTACTCCTCTAGTCTACTACTCCTCTAGTCTACTCCTCCTCTAGTCTACTACTCCTCTAGTCTACTGCTCCTCTAGTCTACTACTCCTCTAGTCTACTGCTCCTCTAGTCTACTACTCTAGTCTACTCCTCTAGTCTACTACTCCTCTAGTCTACTACTCCTCTAGTCTACTTCTCCTCTAGTTACTACTCTAATCTACTACTCCTCTCGTCTACTCCTCTAGTCTACTCCTCTAGTCTACAACTCCTCTAGTCTACTATTCCTCTAGTCTACTACTCCTCTAGTCTACTCCTCTAGTCTACTCCTCTAGTCTACTACTCCTCTAGTCTACTACTCCTCAAGTCTACTACTCCTCTAGTCTACTACTCCTCTAGTCTACTACTCCTCCAGTCTACTACTCTAGTCTACTACTCCTCAAGTCTACCACTCCTCTAGTCTACTACTCCTCTAGTCTACTGCTCCTCCAGTCTACTACTCTAGTCTACTACTCCTCAAGTCTACTACTCCTCTAGTCTACTACTCCTCCAGTCTACTACTCTAGTCTAATACTCCTCAAGTCTACTACTCCTCTAGTCTACTGCTCCTCCAGTCTACTACTCTAGTCTACTACTCCTCAAGTCTACTACTCCTCTAGTCTACTACTCCTCAAGTCTACTACTCCTCTAGTCTACTACTCCTCCAGTCTACTACTCTAGTCTACTACTCCTCAAGTCTACTACTCCTCTAGTCTACTGCTCCTCTAGTCTAGCCCTCTAGTCTACTACTCCTCTAGTCTACTCCTCTAGTCTACTCCTCTAGTCTACTATTCCTCTAGTCTACTACTCATCTAGTCTACTACTCCTCTAGTCTACTCCTCTAGTCTGCTACTCTAGTCTACTGCTCCTCTAGTCTAGTCCTCTAGTCTACTACTCCTCTAGTCTACTACTCCTCTAGTCTACTCCTCTAGTCTGCTACTCTAGTCTACTGCTCCTCTAGTCTACTCCTCTAGTCTACTACTCCTCAAGTCTACTACTCCTCTAGTCTACTACTCCTCTAGTCTACTACTCCTCTAGTCTACTCCTCTAGTCTACTCCTCTAATCTACTACTCCTCTAGTCTACTATTCCTCTAGTCTACTACTCCTCTAGTCTACTATTCCTCTAGTCTACTACTACTCTAGTCTACTACTCCTCTAGTCTACTCCTCTAGTCTACTCCTCTAATCTACTAATCCTCTAGTCTACTCATCTAGTCTACTCCTATAGTCTACTACTCCTCTAGTCTACTACTCCTCTAGTTTACTACTCCTCTAGTCTACTACTCCTCTAGTCTACTACTCCTCTAGTCTACTACTCCTCTAGTCTACTACTCCTCTTGTCTACTGCTCCTCTAGTCTACTACTCCTCTAGTCTACTACTCCTCTAGTCTACTACTCATCTAGTCTACTACTCCTCTAGTCTACTCCTCTAGTCTACTACTCCTCTAGTCTACTCCTCTAGTCTACTCCTCCTCTAGTCTACTACTCCTCTAGTCTACTCCTCTAGTCTACTGCTCCTCAAGTCTACTGCTCTAGTCTACTGCTCCTCCAGTCTACTACTCTAGTCTACTACTCCTCAAGTATACTCCTCTAGTCTACTGCTCCTCTAGTCTACTCCCCTAGTCTACTCCTCCTCTAGTCTACTACTCCTCTAGTCTACTCCTCTAGTCTACTCCTCTAGTCTACTCCTCTAGTCTACTACTCTAGTCTACTACTCCTCTAGTCTACTCCTCTAGTCTACTACTCCTCTTATCTACTCCTCTAGTCTACTGCTCCTCTAGTCTACTACTCCTCTAGTCTACTGCTCCTCAAGTCTACTGCTCTAGTCTACTGCTCCTCCAGTCTACTACTCTAGTCTACTACTCCTCAAGTATACTCCTCTAGTCTACTGCTCCTCTAGTCTACTCCTCTAGTCTACTCCTCCTCTAGTCTACTACTCCTCTAGTCTACTCCTCCTCTAGTCTACTACTCCTCTAGTCTACTCCTCTAGTCTACTCCTCTAGTCTACTACTCTAGTCTACTACTCTAGTCTAATACTCCTCTATTATACTCCTCTAGTCTACTACTCCTCTAGTCTACTCCTCTAGTCTACTACTCCTTTAGTCTACTACTCCTGTAGTCTACTACTCCTCTAGTCTACTCCTCTAGTCTACTCCTCTAGTCTACTCCTCTAGTCTACTACTCCTCTATTCTACTACTCCTCTAGTCTACTACTCCTCTAGTCTACTCCTCCAGTCTACTACTCCTCTAGTCTACTACTCCTCTAGTCTACTACTCCTCTAGTCTACTCCTCTAGTCTACTACTCCTCTAGTCTACTACTCCTCTAGTCTACTCCTCTAGTCTACTACTCCTCTAGTCTACTACTCCTCTAGTCTACTCCTCCTCTAGTCTACTACTCCTCTAGTCTACTGCTCCTCTAGTCTACTACTCCTCTAGTCTACTGCTCCTCTAGTCTACTACTCTAGTCTACTCCTCTAGTCTACTACTCCTCTAGTCTACTACTCCTCTAGTCTACTTCTCCTCTAGTTACTACTCTAATCTACTACTCCTCTCGTCTACTCCTCTAGTCTACTCCTCTAGTCTACAACTCCTCTAGTCTACTATTCCTCTAGTCTACTACTCCTCTAGTCTACTCCTCTAGTCTACTCCTCTAGTCTACTACTCCTCTAGTCTACTACTCCTCAAGTCTACTACTCCTCTAGTCTACTACTCCTCTAGTCTACTACTCCTCCAGTCTACTACTCTAGTCTACTACTCCTCAAGTCTACCACTCCTCTAGTCTACTACTCCTCTAGTCTACTGCTCCTCCAGTCTACTACTCTAGTCTACTACTCCTCAAGTCTACTACTCCTCTAGTCTACTACTCCTCCAGTCTACTACTCTAGTCTAATACTCCTCAAGTCTACTACTCCTCTAGTCTACTGCTCCTCCAGTCTACTACTCTAGTCTACTACTCCTCAAGTCTACTACTCCTCTAGTCTACTACTCCTCAAGTCTACTACTCCTCTAGTCTACTACTCCTCCAGTCTACTACTCTAGTCTACTACTCCTCAAGTCTACTACTCCTCTAGTCTACTGCTCCTCTAGTCTAGCCCTCTAGTCTACTACTCCTCTAGTCTACTCCTCTAGTCTACTCCTCTAGTCTACTATTCCTCTAGTCTACTACTCATCTAGTCTACTACTCCTCTAGTCTACTCCTCTAGTCTGCTACTCTAGTCTACTGTTCCTCTAGTCTAGTCCTCTAGTCTACTACTCCTCTAGTCTACTACTCCTCTAGTCTACTCCTCTAGTCTGCTACTCTAGTCTACTGCTCCTCTAGTCTACTCCTCTAGTCTACTACTCCTCAAGTCTACTACTCCTCTAGTCTACTACTCCTCTAGTCTACTACTCCTCTAGTCTACTCCTCTAGTCTACTCCTCTAATCTACTACTCCTCTAGTCTACTATTCCTCTAGTCTACTACTCCTCTAGTCTACTATTCCTCTAGTCTACTACTACTCTAGTCTACTACTCCTCTAGTCTACTCCTCTAGTCTACTCCTCTAATCTACTAATCCTCTAGTCTACTCATCTAGTCTACTCCTATAGTCTACTACTCCTCTAGTCTACTACTCCTCTAGTTTACTACTCCTCTAGTCTACTACTCCTCTAGTCTACTACTCCTCTAGTCTACTACTCCTCTTGTCTACTGCTCCTCTAGTCTACTACTCCTCTAGTCTACTACTCCTCTAGTCTACTACTCATCTAGTCTACTACTCCTCTAGTCTACTCCTCTAGTCTACTACTCCTCTAGTCTACTCCTCTAGTCTACTCCTCCTCTAGTCTACTACTCCTCTAGTCTACTCCTCTAGTCTACTGCTCCTCAAGTCTACTGCTCTAGTCTACTGCTCCTCCAGTCTACTACTCTAGTCTACTACTCCTCAAGTATACTCCTCTAGTCTACTGCTCCTCTAGTCTACTCCCCTAGTCTACTCCTCCTCTAGTCTACTCCTCTAGTCTACTCCTCTAGTCTACTCCTCTAGTCTACTACTCTAGTCTACTACTCCTCTAGTCTACTCCTCTAGTCTACTACTCCTCTTATCTACTCCTCTAGTCTACTGCTCCTCTAGTCTACTACTCCTCTAGTCTACTACTCCTCTAGTCTACTCCTCTAGTCTACTCATCTAGTCTACTCCTCTAGTCTACTCCTCTAGTCTACTACTCCTCTAGTCTACTCCTCTAGTCTACTACTCCTCTAGTCTACTACTCCTCTAGTCTACTGCTCCTCAAGTCTACTGCTCTAGTTTACTGCTCCTCCAGTCTACTCCTCTAGTCTACTACTCCTCTAGTCTACTCCTCTAGTCTACTACTCCTCTAGTCTACTACTCCTCTAGTCTACTCCTCTAGTCTACTCCTCTAGTCTACTGCTCCTCAAGTCTACTGCTCTAGTTTACTGCTCCTCCAGTCTACTCCTCTAGTCTACTACTCCTCTAGTCTACTCCTCTAGTCTACTCCTCCTCTAGTCTACTACTCCTCTAGTCTACTCCTCTAGTCTACTACTCCTCTAGTCTACTACTCCTCTAGTCTACTCCTCTAGTCTACTTCTCCTGTAGTGTACTCCTCTAGTCTACTACTCCTCTAGTCTACTGCTCCTCTAGTCTACTCCTCTAGTCTACTGCTCCTCTAGTCTACTCCTCTAGTCTACTACTCTAGTCTACTACTCCTCTAGTCTACTATTCCTCTAGTCTACTACTCCTCTAGTGTACTCCTCTAGTTTACTCCTCTAGTCTACCACTCCTCTAGTCTACTACTCCTCTAGTCTACTACTCCTCTAGTCTACTACTCCTCTAGTCTACTCCTCTAGTCTACTACTCCTTTAGTCTACTACTCCTGTAGTCTACTACTCCTCTAGTCTACTCCTCTAGTCTACTCCTCTAGTCTACTACTCCTCTATTCTACTACTCCTCTAGTCTACTACTCCTCTAGTCTACTCCTCCAGTCTACTACTCCTCTAGTCTACTACTCCTCTAGTCTACTACTCCTCTAGTCTACTCCTCTAGTCTACTACTCCTCTAGTCTACTACTCCTCTAGTCTACTCCTCTAGTCTACTACTCCTCTAGTCTACTACTCCTCTAGTCTACTCCTCCTCTAGTCTACTACTCCTCTAGTCTACTGCTCCTCTAGTCTACTACTCCTCTAGTCTACTGCTCCTCTAGTCTACTACTCTAGTCTACTCCTCTAGTCTACTACTCCTCTAGTCTACTACTCCTCTAGTCTACTTCTCCTCTAGTTACTACTCTAATCTACTACTCCTCTCGTCTACTCCTCTAGTCTACTCCTCTAGTCTACAACTCCTCTAGTCTACTATTCCTCTAGTCTACTACTCCTCTAGTCTACTCCTCTAGTCTACTCCTCTAGTCTACTACTCCTCTAGTCTACTACTCCTCAAGTCTACTACTCCTCTAGTCTACTACTCCTCTAGTCTACTACTCCTCCAGTCTACTACTCTAGTCTACTACTCCTCAAGTCTACCACTCCTCTAGTCTACTACTCCTCTAGTCTACTGCTCCTCCAGTATACTACTCTAGTCTACTACTCCTCAAGTCTACTACTCCTCTAGTCTACTACTCCTCCAGTCTACTACTCTAGTCTAATACTCCTCAAGTCTACTACTCCTCTAGTCTACTGCTCCTCCAGTCTACTACTCTAGTCTACTACTCCTCAAGTCTACTACTCCTCTAGTCTACTACTCCTCAAGTCTACTACTCCTCTAGTCTACTACTCCTCCAGTCTACTACTCTAGTCTACTACTCCTCAAGTCTACTACTCCTCTAGTCTACTGCTCCTCTAGTCTAGCCCTCTAGTCTACTACTCCTCTAGTCTACTCCTCTAGTCTACTCCTCTAGTCTACTATTCCTCTAGTCTACTACTCATCTAGTCTACTACTCCTCTAGTCTACTCCTCTAGTCTGCTACTCTAGTCTACTGCTCCTCTAGTCTAGTCCTCTAGTCTACTACTCCTCTAGTCTACTACTCCTCTAGTCTACTCCTCTAGTCTGCTACTCTAGTCTACTGCTCCTCTAGTCTACTCCTCTAGTCTACTACTCCTCAAGTCTACTACTCCTCTAGTCTACTACTCCTCTAGTCTACTACTCCTCTAGTCTACTCCTCTAGTCTACTCCTCTAATCTACTACTCCTCTAGTCTACTATTCCTCTAGTCTACTACTCCTCTAGTCTACTATTCCTCTAGTCTACTACTACTCTAGTCTACTACTCCTCTAGTCTACTCCTCTAGTCTACTCCTCTAATCTACTAATCCTCTAGTCTACTCATCTAGTCTACTCCTATAGTCTACTACTCCTCTAGTCTACTACTCCTCTAGTTTACTACTCCTCTAGTCTACTACTCCTCTAGTCTACTACTCCTCTAGTCTACTACTCCTCTAGTCTACTACTCCTCTTGTCTACTGCTCCTCTAGTCTACTACTCCTCTAGTCTACTACTCCTCTAGTCTACTACTCATCTAGTCTACTACTCCTCTAGTCTACTCCTCTAGTCTACTACTCCTCTAGTCTACTCCTCTAGTCTACTCCTCCTCTAGTCTACTACTCCTCTAGTCTACTCCTCTAGTCTACTGCTCCTCAAGTCTACTGCTCTAGTCTACTGCTCCTCCAGTCTACTACTCTAGTCTACTACTCCTCAAGTATACTCCTCTAGTCTACTGCTCCTCTAGTCTACTCCCCTAGTCTACTCCTCCTCTAGTCTACTACTCCTCTAGTCTACTCCTCTAGTCTACTCCTCTAGTCTACTCCTCTAGTCTACTACTCTAGTCTACTACTCCTCTAGTCTACTCCTCTAGTCTACTACTCCTCTTATCTACTCCTCTAGTCTACTGCTCCTCTAGTCTACTACTCCTCTAGTCTACTGCTCCTCAAGTCTACTGCTCTAGTCTACTGCTCCTCCAGTCTACTACTCTAGTCTACTACTCCTCAAGTATACTCCTCTAGTCTACTGCTCCTCTAGTCTACTCCTCTAGTCTACTCCTCCTCTAGTCTACTACTCCTCTAGTCTACTCCTCCTCTAGTCTACTACTCCTCTAGTCTACTCCTCTAGTCTACTCCTCTAGTCTACTACTCTAGTCTACTACTCTAGTCTAATACTCCTCTATTATACTCCTCTAGTCTACTACTCCTCTAGTCTACTCCTCTAGTCTATTCCTCCTCTAGTCTACTACTCTTCTAGTCTACTCCTCTAGTCTACTACTCCTCTAGTCTACTACTCCTCTAGTCTACTGCTCCTCAAGTCTACTGCTCTAGTTTACTGCTCCTCCAGTCTACTCCTCTAGTCTACTACTCCTCTAGTCTACTCCTCTAGTCTACTACTCCTCTAGTCTACTACTCCTCTAGTCTACTGCTCCTCAAGTCTACTGCTCTAGTTTACTGCTCCTCCAGTCTACTCCTCTAGTCTACTACTCCTCTAGTCTACTCCTCTAGTCTACTACTCCTCTAGTCTACTACTCCTCTAGTCTACTGCTCCTCAAGTCTACTGCTCTAGTTTACTGCTCCTCCAGTCTACTCCTCTAGTCTACTACTCCTCTAGTCTACTCTTCTAGTCTACTACTCCTCTAGTCTACTTCTCCTCTAGTCTACTCCTCTAGTCTACTACTCCTCTAGTCTACTACTCCTCTAGTCTACTCCTCTAGTCTACTGCTCCTCTAGTCTACTCCTCTAGTCTACTGCTCCTCTAGTCTACTCCTCTAGTCTACTACTCTAGTCTACTACTCCTCTAGTCTACTATTCCTCTAGTCTACTACTCCTCTAGTGTACTCCTCTAGTCTACTCCTCTAGTCTACCACTCCTCTAGTCTACTACTCCTCTAGTCTACTACTCCTCTAGTCTACTCCTCTAGTCTACTCCTCTAGTCTACTCTTCTAGTCTACTACTCCTCTAGTCTACTACTCCTCTAGTCTCCTCCTCTAGTCTACTACTCCTCTAGTCTACTCCTCCTCTAGTCTACTACTCCTCTAGTCTACTCCTCTAGTCTACTCCTCTAGTCTACTCCTCTAGTCTACTACTCTAGTCTACTACTCCTCTATTATACTCCTCTAGTCTACTACTCCTCTAGTCTACTCCTCTAGTCTATTCCTCCTCTAGTCTACTACTCTTCTAGTCTACTCCTCTAGTCTACTACTCCTCTAGTCTACTACTCCTCTAGTCTACTGCTCCTCAAGTCTACTGCTCTAGTTTACTGCTCCTCCAGTCTAGTCCTCTAGTCTACTACTCCTCTAGTCTACTCCTCTAGTCTACTACTCCTCTAGTCTACTACTCCTCTAGTCTACTACTCCTCTAGTCTACTACTCCTCTAGTCTACTGCTCCTCAAGTCTACTGCTCTAGTTTACTGCTCCTCCAGTCTACTCCTCTAGTCTACTACTCCTCTAGTCTACTCCTCTAGTCTACTACTCCTCTAGTCTACTACTCCTCTAGTCTACTCCTCTAGTCTACTACTCCTCTAGTCTACTACTCCTCTAGTCTACTCCTCTAGTCTACTGCTCCTCTAGTCTACTCCTCTAGTCTACTGCTCCTCTAGTCTACTCCTCTAGTCTACTACTCTAGTCTACTACTCCTCTAGTCTACTATTCCTCTAGTCTACTACTCCTCTAGTGTACTCCTCTAGTCTACTCCTCTAGTCTACCACTCCTCTAGTCTACTACTCCTCTAGTCTACTACTCCTCTAGTCTACTCCTCTAGTCTACTCCTCTAGTCTACTCTTCTAGTCTACTACTCCTCTAGTCTACTACTCCTCTAGTCTACTCCTCTAGTCTACTCCTCTAGTCTACTACTCCTCTAGTCTACTCCTCTAGTCTACTCCTCTAGTCTACTACTCCTCTAGTCTACTATTCCTTTAGTCTACTACTCCTCTAGTGTACTCCTCTAGTCTACTCCTCTAGTCTACCACTCCTCTAGTCTACTACTCCTCTAGTCTACTACTCCTCTAGTCTACTCCTCTAGTCTACTCCTCTAGTCTACTCTTCTAGTCTACTACTCCTCTAGTCTACTACTCCTCTAGTCTACTCCTCTAGTCTACTCCTCTAGTCTACTACTCCTCTAGTCTACTACTCCTCTAGTCTACTCCTCTAGTCTACTCCTCTAGTCTACTACTCCTCTAGTCTACTACTCCTCTAGTCTACTCCTCTAGTCTACTCCTCTAGTCTACTACTCCTCTAGTCTACTATTCCTCTAGTCTACTATTCATCTAGTCTACTACTCCTCTAGTCTACTCCTCTAGTCTACTACTCCTCTAGTCTACTCCTCTAGTCTACTCCTCCTCTAGTCTACTACTCCTCTAGTCTACTCCTCTAGTCTACTGCTCCTCAAGTCTACTGCTCTAGTCTACTACTCCTCAAGTATACTCCTCTAGTCTACTGCTCCTCTAGTCTACTCCCCTAGTCTACTCCTCCTCTAGTCTACTACTCCTCTAGTCTACTCCTCTAGTCTACTCCTCTAGTCTACTCCTCTAGTCTACTACTCTAGTCTACTACTCCTCTAGTCTACTCCTCTAGTCTACTACTCCTCTTATCTACTCCTCTAGTCTACTGCTCCTCTAGTCTACTACTCCTCTAGTCTACTGCTCCTCAAGTCTACTGCTCTAGTCTACTGCTCCTCCAGTCTACTACTCTAGTCTACTACTCCTCAAGTATACTCCTCTAGTCTACTGCTCCTCTAGTCTACTCCTCTAGTCTACTCCTCCTCTAGTCTACTACTCCTCTAGTCTACTCCTCCTCTAGTCTACTACTCCTCTAGTCTACTCCTCTAGTCTACTCCTCTAGTCTACTCCTCTAGTCTACTACTCTAGTCTACTACTCCTCTATTATACTCCTCTAGTCTACTACTCCTCTAGTCTACTCCTCTAGTCTATTCCTCCTCTAGTCTACTACTCTTCTAGTCTACTCCTCTAGTCTACTACTCCTCTAGTCTACTACTCCTCTAGTCTACTGCTCCTCAAGTCTACTGCTCTAGTTTACTGCTCCTCCAGTCTACTCCTCTAGTCTACTACTCCTCTAGTCTACTCCTCTAGTCTACTACTCCTCTAGTCTACTACTCCTCTAGTCTACTGCTCCTCAAGTCTACTGCTCTAGTTTACTGCTCCTCCAGTCTACTCCTCTAGTCTACTACTCCTCTAGTCTACTCCTCTAGTCTACTACTCCTCTAGTCTACTACTCCTCTAGTCTACTGCTCCTCAAGTCTACTGCTCTAGTTTACTGCTCCTCCAGTCTACTCCTCTAGTCTACTACTCCTCTAGTCTACTCCTCTAGTCTACTACTCCTCTAGTCTACTACTCCTCTAGTCTACTCCTCTAGTCTACTACTCCTCTAGTCTACTACTCCTCTAGTCTACTCCTCTAGTCTACTGCTCCTCTAGTCTACTCCTCTAGTCTACTGCTCCTCTAGTCTACTCCTCTAGTCTACTACTCTAGTCTACTACTCCTCTAGTCTACTATTCCTCTAGTCTACTACTCCTCTAGTGTACTCCTCTAGTCTACTCCTCTAGTCTACCACTCCTCTAGTCTACTACTCCTCTAGTCTACTACTCCTCTAGTCTACTCCTCTAGTCTACTCCTCTAGTCTACTCTTCTAGTCTACTACTCCTCTAGTCTACTACTCCTCTAGTCTCCTCCTCTAGTCTACTACTCCTCTAGTCTACTCCTCCTCTAGTCTACTACTCCTCTAGTCTACTCCTCTAGTCTACTCCTCTAGTCTACTCCTCTAGTCTACTACTCTAGTCTACTACTCCTCTATTATACTCCTCTAGTCTACTACTCCTCTAGTCTACTCCTCTAGTCTATTCCTCCTCTAGTCTACTACTCTTCTAGTCTACTCCTCTAGTCTACTACTCCTCTAGTCTACAACTCCTCTAGTCTACTGCTCCTCAAGTCTACTGCTCTAGTTTACTGCTCCTCCAGTCTACTCCTCTAGTCTACTACTCCTCTAGTCTACTCCTCTAGTCTATTACTCCTCTAGTCTACTACTCCTCTAGTCTACTGCTCCTCAAGTCTACTGCTCTAGTTTACTGCTCCTCCAGTCTACTCCTCTAGTCTACTACTCCTCTAGTCTACTACTCTAGTCTACTACTCCTCTAGTCTACTACTCCTCTAGTCTACTGCTCCTCAAGTCTACTGCTCTAGTTTACTGCTCCTCCAGTCTACTCCTCTAGTCTACTACTCCTCTAGTCTACTCCTCTAGTCTACTACTCCTCTAGTCTACTACTCCTCTAGTCTACTCCTCTAGTCTACTACTCCTCTAGTCTACTACTCCTCTAGTCTACTCCTCTAGTCTACTGCTCCTCTAGTCTACTCCTCTAGTCTACTGCTCCTCTAGTCTACTCCTCTAGTCTACTACTCTAGTCTACTACTCCTCTAGTCTACTATTCCTCTAGTCTACTACTCCTCTAGTGTACTACTCCTCTAGTCTACTACTCCTCTAGTCTACTCCTCTAGTCTACTACTCTAGTCTACTACTCCTCTAGTCTACTCCTCTAGTCTACCACTCCTCTAGTCTACTACTCCTCTAGTCTACTACTCCTCTAGTCTACTCCTCTAGTCTACTCCTCTAGTCTACTCTTCTAGTCTACTACTCCTCTAGTCTACTACTCCTCTAGTCTCCTCCTCTAGTCTACTACTCCTCTAGTCTACTCCTCCTCTAGTCTACTACTCCTCTAGTCTACTCCTCTAGTCTACTCCTCTAGTCTACTCCTCTAGTCTACTACTCTAGTCTACTACTCCTCTATTATACTCCTCTAGTCTACTACTCTTCTAGTCTACTCCTCTAGTCTACTACTCCTCTAGTCTACTACTCCTCTAGTCTACTGCTCCTCAAGTCTACTGCTCTAGTTTACTGCTCCTCCAGTCTAGTCCTCTAGTCTACTACTCCTCTAGTCTACTACTCCTCTAGTCTACTACTCCTCTAGTCTACTACTCCTCTAGTCTACTGCTCCTCAAGTCTACTGCTCTAGTTTACTGCTCCTCCAGTCTACTCCTCTAGTCTACTGCTCCTCTAGTCTACTCCTCTAGTCTACTGCTCCTCTAGTCTACTCCTCTAGTCTACTACTCTAGTCTACTACTCCTCTAGTCTACTATTCCTCTAGTCTACTACTCCTCTAGTGTACTACTACTCTAGTCTACTACTCCTCTAGTCTACTCCTCTAGTCTACCACTCCTCTAGTCTACTACTCCTCTAGTCTACTACTCCTCTAGTCTACTCCTCTAGTCTACTCCTCTAGTCTACTCTTCTAGTCTACTACTCCTCTAGTCTACTACTCCTCTAGTCTCCTCCTCTAGTCTACTACTCCTCTAGTCTACTCCTCCTCTAGTCTACTACTCCTCTAGTCTACTCCTCTAGTCTACTCCTCTAGTCTACTCCTCTAGTCTACTACTCTAGTCTACTACTCCTCTATTATACTCCTCTAGTCTACTACTCTTCTAGTCTACTCCTCTAGTCTACTACTCCTCTAGTCTACTACTCCTCTAGTCTACTGCTCCTCAAGTCTACTGCTCTAGTTTACTGCTCCTCCAGTCTAGTCCTCTAGTCTACTACTCCTCTAGTCTACTACTCCTCTAGTCTACTACTCCTCTAGTCTACTACTCCTCTAGTCTACTGCTCCTCAAGTCTACTGCTCTAGTTTACTGCTCCTCCAGTCTACTCCTCTAGTCTACTACTCCTCTAGTCTACTCCTCTAGTCTACTACTCCTCTAGTCTACTACTCCTCTAGTCTACTCCTCTAGTCTACTACTCCTCTAGTCTACTACTCCTCTAGTCTACTGCTCCTCTAGTCTACTCCTCTAGTCTACTGCTCCTCTAGTCTACTCCTCTAGTCTACTACTCTAGTCTACTACTCCTCTAGTCTACTATTCCTCTAGTCTACTACTCCTCTATTGTACTCCTCTAGTCTACTCCTCTAGTCTACCACTCCTCTAGTCTACTACTCCTCTAGTCTACTACTCCTCTAGTCTACTCCTCTAGTCTACTCCTCTAGTCTACTCTTCTAGTCTACTACTCCTCTAGTCTACTACTCCTCTAGTCTACTCCTCTAGTCTACTCCTCTAGTCTACTACTCCTCTAGTCTACTACTCCTCTAGTCTACTCCTCTAGTCTACTCCTCTAGTCTACTACTCCTCTAGTCTACTATTCCTCTAGTCTACTACTCCTCTAGTCTACTCCTCTAGTCTACTGCTCCTCTAGTCTACTACTCTAGTCTACTCCTCTAGTCTACTACTCTAGTCTACTTCTCCACTAGTCTACTCCTCTAGTCTACTACTCTAGTCTACTACTCCTCTAGTCTACTCCTCTAGTCTACTACTCTAGTCTACTACTCCTCTAGTCTACTCCTCTAGTCTACGACTCCTCTAGTCTACTCCTCTAGTCTACTACTCTAGTCTACTACTCCTCTAGTCTACTCCTCTAGTCTACTACTCCTCTAGTCTACTCCTCTAGTCTACTACTCCTTTAGTCTACTACTCCTCTAGTCTACTCCTCTAGTCTACTGCTCCTCTAGTCTACTACTCTAGTCTACTCCTCTAGTCTACTACTCTAGTCTACTTCTCCACTAGTCTACTCCTCTAGTCTACTACTCTAGTCTACTACTCCTCTAGTCTACTCCTCTAGTCTACTACTCTAGTCTACTACTCCTCTAGTCTACTCCTCTAGTCTACGACTCCTCTAGTCTACTCCTCTAGTCTACTACTCTAGTCTACTACTCCTCTAGTCTACTCCTCTAGTCTACTACTCCTCTAGTCTACTCCTCTAGTCTACTACTCTAGTCTACTACTACTCTAGTCTACTCCTCTAGTCTACTACTCTAGTCTACTTCTCCACTAGTCTACTCCTCTAGTCTACTACTCTAGTCTACTACTCCTCTAGTCTACTCCTCTAGTCTACTACTCTAGTCTACTACTCCTCTAGTCTACTCCTCTAGTCTACTACTCTAGTCTACTACTCCTCTAGTCTACTACTCTAGTCTACTACTCCTCTAGTCTACTACACTAGTCTACTACTCCTGTAGTCTACTACTCCTCTAGTCTACTCCTCTATTCTACTACTCTAGTCTACTACTCATCTAGTCTACTCCTCTAGTCTACTACTCTAGTCTACTACTCCTCTAGTCTACTACTCCTCTAGTCTACTACTCCTCCAGTCTACTCCTCTAGTCTACTACTCTAGTCTACTACTCCTCTAGTCTACTACTCTAGTCTACTACTCCTCTAGTCTACTACTCCTCTAGTCTACTACTCTAGTCTACTACTCCACTAGTCTACTCCTCTAGTCTACTACTCTTGTCTACTACTCCTCTAGTCTACTACTCTAGTCTACTACTCCTCTAGTCTACTACTCTAGTCTACTACTCTAGTCTACTTCTCCTCTAGTCTACTCCTCTAGTCTACTACTACTCTAGTCTACTACTCTAGTCTACTACTCCTCTAGTCTACTCCTCTAGTCTACTACTCTAGTGTACTACTCCTCAAGTCTACTGCTCCTCTGGTCTACTGCTCCTCTGGTCTACTCCTCTAGTCTACTACTCCTCTAGTCTACTGCTCCTCTAGTCTACTACTCTAGTCTACTACTCCTCAAGTCTACTGCTCCTCTGGTCTGCTACTCCTCTAGTCTACTACTCCTGTAGTCTACTCCTTTAGTCTACTACTCTTGTAGTCTACTACTCCTCTAGTCTACTACTCCTCTAGTCTACTATTCCTCTAGTCTACTATTCCTCTAGTCTACTACTCCTTTAGTCTACTCCTTTAGTCTACTACTCTTGTAGTCTACTACTCCTGTAGTCTACTCCTCTAGTCTACTACTCCTCTAGTCTACTCTCCTCTAGTCTACTACTCCTGTAGTCTACTACTCCTCTAGTCTACTACTCTAGTCTACTACTCCTCTAGTCTACTACTCTAGTCTACTACTCCTCTAGTCTACTCCTCTAGTCTACTACTCCTGTAGTCTATTACTCCTCTAGTCTACTACTATAGTCTACTCCTCTAGTCTACTCCTCTAGTCTACTCCTCTAGTCTACTCCTCTAGTCTACTACTCCTCTAGTCTACTACTCTAGTCTACTACTCCTCTAGTCTACTCCTCTAGTCTACTCCTCTAGTCTACTCTTCTAGTCTACTACTCCTCTAGTCTACTACTCCTCTAGTCTACTCCTCTAGTCTACTCCTCTAGTCTACTACTCCTCTAGTCTACTACTCCTCTAGTCTACTCCTCTAGTCTACTCCTCTAGTCTACTACTCCTCTAGTCTACTATTCCTCTAGTCTACTACTCCTCTAGTCTACTCCTCTAGTCTACTGCTCCTCTAGTCTACTACTCTAGTCTACTCCTCTAGTCTACTACTCTAGTCTACTTCTCCACTAGTCTACTCCTCTAGTCTACTACTCTAGTCTACTACTCCTCTAGTCTACTCCTCTAGTCTACTACTCTAGTCTACTACTCCTCTAGTCTACTCCTCTAGTCTACGACTCCTCTAGTCTACTCCTCTAGTCTACTACTCCTCTAGTCTACTCCTCTAGTCTACTCCTCTAGTCTACTACTCCTTTAGTCTACTACTCCTCTAGTCTACTCCTCTAGTCTACTGCTCCTCTAGTCTACTACTCTAGTCTACTCCTCTAGTCTACTACTCTAGTCTACTTCTCCACTAGTCTACTCCTCTAGTCTACTACTCTAGTCTACTACTCCTCTAGTCTACTCCTCTAGTCTACTACTCTAGTCTACTACTCCTCTAGTCTACTCCTCTAGTCTACGACTCCTCTAGTCTACTCCTCTAGTCTACTACTCTAGTCTACTACTCCTCTAGTCTACTCCTCTAGTCTACTACTCCTCTAGTCTACTCCTCTAGTCTACTCCTCTAGTCTACCACTCCTCTAGTCTACTACTCCTCTAGTCTACTACTCCTCTAGTCTACTCCTCTAGTCTACTCCTCTAGTCTACTCTTCTAGTCTACTACTCCTCTAGTCTACTACTCCTCTAGTCTACTCCTCTAGTCTACTCCTCTAGTCTACTACTCCTCTAGTCTACTACTCCTCTAGTCTACTCCTCTAGTCTACTCCTCTAGTCTACTACTCCTCTAGTCTACTATTCCTCTAGTCTACTACTCCTCTAGTCTACTCCTCTAGTCTACTGCTCCTCTAGTCTACTACTCTAGTCTACTCCTCTAGTCTACTACTCTAGTCTACTTCTCCACTAGTCTACTCCTCTAGTCTACTACTCTAGTCTACTACTCCTCTAGTCTACTCCTCTAGTCTACTACTCTAGTCTACTACTCCTCTAGTCTACTCCTCTAGTCTACGACTCCTCTAGTCTACTCCTCTAGTCTACTACTCTAGTCTACTACTCCTCTAGTCTACTCCTCTAGTCTACTACTCCTCTAGTCTACTCCTCTAGTCTACTACTCCTTTAGTCTACTACTCCTCTAGTCTACTCCTCTAGTCTACTGCTCCTCTAGTCTACTACTCTAGTCTACTCCTCTAGTCTACTACTCTAGTCTACTTCTCCACTAGTCTACTCCTCTAGTCTACTACTCTAGTCTACTACTCCTCTAGTCTACTCCTCTAGTCTACTACTCTAGTCTACTACTCCTCTAGTCTACTCCTCTAGTCTACGACTCCTCTAGTCTACTCCTCTAGTCTACTACTCTAGTCTACTACTCCTCTAGTCTACTCCTCTAGTCTACTACTCCTCTAGTCTACTCCTCTAGTCTACTACTCTAGTCTACTACTACTCTAGTCTACTCCTCTAGTCTACTACTCTAGTCTACTTCTCCACTAGTCTACTCCTCTAGTCTACTACTCTAGTCTACTACTCCTCTAGTCTACTCCTCTAGTCTACTACTCTAGTCTACTACTCCTCTAGTCTACTCCTCTAGTCTACTACTCTAGTCTACTACTCCTCTAGTCTACTACTCTAGTCTACTACTCCTCTAGTCTACTACACTAGTCTACTACTCCTGTAGTCTACTACTCCTCTAGTCTACTCCTCTATTCTACTACTCTAGTCTACTACTCATCTAGTCTACTCCTCTAGTCTACTACTCTAGTCTACTACTCCTCTAGTCTACTACTCCTCTAGTCTACTACTCCTCCAGTCTACTCCTCTAGTCTACTCCTCTAGTCTACTACTCTAGTCTACTACTCCTCTAGTCTACTACTCCTCTAGTCTACTACTCTAGTCTACTACTCCACTAGTCTACTCCTCTAGTCTACTACTCTTGTCTACTACTCCTCTAGTCTACTACTCTAGTCTACTACTCCTCTAGTCTACTACTCTAGTCTACTACTCTAGTCTACTTCTCCTCTAGTCTACTCCTCTAGTCTACTACTACTCTAGTCTACTACTCTAGTCTACTACTCCTCTAGTCTACTCCTCTAGTCTACTACTCTAGTGTACTACTCCTCAAGTCTACTGCTCCTCTGGTCTACTGCTCCTCTGGTCTACTCCTCTAGTCTACTACTCCTCTAGTCTACTGCTCCTCTAGTCTACTACTCTAGTCTACTACTCCTCAAGTCTACTGCTCCTCTGGTCTGCTACTCCTCTAGTCTACTACTCCTGTAGTCTACTCCTTTAGTCTACTACTCTTGTAGTCTACTACTCCTCTAGTCTACTACTCCTCTAGTCTACTATTCCTCTAGTCTACTATTCCTCTAGTCTACTACTCCTTTAGTCTACTCCTTTAGTCTACTACTCTTGTAGTCTACTACTCCTGTAGTCTACTCCTCTAGTCTACTACTCCTCTAGTCTACTCTCCTCTAGTCTACTACTCCTGTAGTCTACTACTCCTCTAGTCTACTACTCTAGTCTACTACTCCTCTAGTCTACTACTCTAGTCTACTACTCCTCTAGTCTACTCCTCTAGTCTACTACTCCTGTAGTCTATTACTCCTCTAGTCTACTACTATAGTCTACTCCTCTAGTCTACTCCTCTAGTCTACTCCTCTAGTCTACTCCTCTAGT
>NW_028156694.1:35000-60000 GCF_964263955.1 Coregonus lavaretus
CTCTCCTCCTCTCCTCTCACCTCTCCTCACTTCACCTCTCCTCCTCTCACCTTTCCTCTCCTCCTCTCACCTCTCCTCTCCTCTCCTCTCCTCTCCTCTCCTCTCCTCTCCTCTCCTCTCCTCTCCTCTCCTCTCCTCTCCTCTCCTACTCTCACATCTCCTCTCCTCTCCTCTCCTCTCCTCACCTTTCCTCTCCTCCTCTCACCTCTCCTCACCTCTCCTACTCTCACCTCTCCTCTCTTCTCCTCCTCTCACCTCTCCTCTCCTACTCTCACCTCTCCTCTCCTCTTCTCCTCTCACCTCTCCTCTCCTCTCCTCTCCTCCTCTCACCTCTCCTCACCTCTCCTCTCCTCTCCTCTCCTAATCTCACCTCTCCTCTCTTCTCCTCCTCTCTCCTCTCCTCTCCTCTCCTCTCCTCTCCTCTCCTCTCCTCTCCTCTCCTCTCCTCTCCTCTCCTCTCCTCTCCTCTCCTCTCCTCGCCTACTCTCACCTCTCCTCTCACCTCTCCTCCTCTCACCTCTCCTCACCTCTCTCTCCTACTCTCACCTCTCCTCTCCTCCTCTCACCTCTCCTCTCATCTCCTCTCCTACTCTCACCTCTCCTCCTCTCACCTTTCCTCTACTCCTCTCACCTCTCCTCACCTCTCCTCTCCTCTCCTACTCTCACCTCTCCTCTCCTCCTCTCACCTTTCCTCTCCTCCTCTCACCTCTCCTCTCCTCTTCTCTCCTCCTCTCACCTCTCCTCTCCTCTCCTCCTCTCACCTGTCCTCACCTCTCCTCTCCTCCTCTCACCTCTCCTCTCCTCTCCTCCTCTCACCTCTCCTCTCCTCCCCTCCTCTCACCTATCCTCACCTCTCCTCCTCTCACCTCTACTCACCTCTCCTCTCCTACTCTCACCTCTCCTCCTCTCACCTCTCCTCTCCTCTCCTCCTCTCCTCTCCTACTCTCACTTCTCCTCTCCTCCTCTCACCTCTCCTCACCTCTCCTCACCTCTCCTCACTTCTCCTCTCCTCCTCTCACCTCTCCTCTCCTCTCCTCTCCTCTCCTCTCCTCTCCTCTCCTCTCCTCTCCTCTCCTCTCCTCTCCTCTCCTCTCCTCTCCTCTCCTCTCCTCTCCTCTCCTCTCCTCTCCTCTCCTCTCCTCTCCTCTCCTCTCCTACTGTCAACTCTCCTCTCCTCTCCTCACCTTTCCTCTCCTCCTCTCACCTCTCCTCACCTCTCCTCTCCTACTCTCACCTCTCCTCTCCTCTTCTCCTCTCACCTCTCCTCTCCTCCTCTCACCTCTCCTCTCTTCTCCTCTCCTCTCCTCTCTTCTCCTCCTCTCTCCTCTCCTCTCCTCTCCTCTCCTCTCCTCTCCTCTCCTCTCCTCTCCTCTCCTCTCCTCTCCTCTCCTCTCCTCTCCTCTCCTCTCCTCTCCTCTCCTCTCCTCTCCTCTCCTCTCCTCTCCTCTCCTCACACCTCTCCTCACCTCTCCTCTCCTACTCTCACCTCTCCTCTCCTCTCCTCTCACCTCTCCTCCTCTCATCTCTCCTCACCTCTCCTCTCCTACTCTCACCTCTCCTCTCCTCCTCTCACCTCTCCTCTCCTCTCCTCCTCTCACCTCTCCTCCTCTCACCTTTCCTCTCCTCCTCTCACCTCTCCTCTCCTCTACTACTCTCACCTCTCCTCTCCTCCTCTCACCTTTCCTCTCCTCCTCTCACCTGTCCTCACCTCTCCTCTCCTATTCTCACCTCTCCTCTCCTCCTCTCACCTCTCCTCTCCTCTCCTACTCTCACATCTCCTCTCCTCTCCTCCTCTCACCTCTCCTCTCCTCTCCTCCTCTCACCTCTCCTCACCTCTCCTCTCCTACTCTCACCTCTCCTCTCCTCCTCTCACCTCTCCTCTCCTCCTCTCCTCTCCTACTCTCACCTCACCTCTCCTCCTCTCATCTCTCCTCACCTCTCCTCTCCTACTCTCACCTCTCCTCTCCTCCTCTCACCTCTCCTCTCCTCTCCTCCTCTCACCTCTCCTCCTCTCACCTTTCCTCTCCTCCTCTCACCTCTCCTCTCCTCTACTACTCTCACCTCTCCTCTCCTCCTCTCACCTTTCCTCTCCTCCTCTCACCTCTCCTCTCCTCTCCTCCTCTCACCTGTCCTCACCTCTCCTCTCCTATTCTCACCTCTCCTCTCCTCCTCTCACCTCTCCTCTCCTCTCCTACTCTCACATCTCCTCTCCTCTCCTCCTCTCACCTCTCCTCTCCTCTCCTCCTCTCACCTCTCCTCACCTCTCCTCTCCTACTCTCACCTCTCCTCTCCTCCTCTCACCTCTCCTCTCCTCTCCTCCTCTCCTCTCCTACTCTCACCTCTCCTCTCCTCCTCTCACCTCTCCTCACCTCTCCTCTCCTCCTCTCACCTCTCCTCACCTCTCCTCTCACCTCTCCTCTCCTCTCCTCACCTCTCCTCACTTCTCCTCTCCTCCTCTCACCTTTCCTCTCCTCTCCTCTCCTCTCCTCTCCTCTCCTCTCCTCTCCTCTCCTCTCCTCTCCTCTCCTCTCCTCTCCTCTCCTCTCCTCTCCTCTCCTCTCCTCTCCTCTCCTCTCCTCTCCTCTCCTCTCCTACTGTCAACTCTCCTCTCCTCTCCTCACCTTTCCTCTCCTCCTCTCACCTCTCCTCACCTCTCCTCTCCTACTCTCACCTCTCCTCTCCTCTACTCCTCTCACCTCTCCTCTCCTCCTCTCTCCTCTCCTCTCCTCTCCTCTCCTCTCCTCTCCTCTCCTCTCCTCTCCTCTCCTCTCTTCTTCTCCTCTCTTCTCCTCCTCTCTCCTCTCCTCTCCTCTCCTCTCCTCTCCTCTCCTCTCCTCTCCTCTCCTCTCCTCTCCTCTCCTCTCCTCTCCTCTCCTCTCCTCTCCTCTCCTCTCCTCTCCTCTCCTCTCCTCACACCTCTCCTCACCTCTCCTCTCCTACTCTCACCTCTCCTCACCTCTCCTCCTCTCATCTCTCCTCACCTCTCCTCTCCTACTCTCACCTCTCCTCTCCTCCTCTCACCTCTCCTCTCCTCTCCTACTCTCACCTCTCCTCCTCTCACCTTTCCTCTCCTCCTCTCACCTCTCCTCTCCTCTCCTACTCTCACCTCTCCTCTCCTCCTCTCACCTTTCCTCTCCTCCTCTCACCTCTCCTCTCCTCTCCTCCTCTCACCTGTCCTCACCTCTCCTCTCCTACTCTCACCTCTCCTCTCCTCCTCTCACCTCTCCTCTCCTCTCCTACTCTCACATCTCCTCTCCTCTCCTCCTCTCACCTCTCCTCACCTCTCCTCCTCTCACCTCTCCTCACCTCTCCTCTCCTACTCTCACCTCTCCTCTCCTCCTCTCACCTCTCCTCTCCTCTCCTCCTCTCCTCTCCTACTCTCACCTCTCCTCTCCTCCTCTCACCTCTCCTCACCTCTCCTCCTCTCCTCTCCTACTCTCACCTCTCCTCACCTCTCCTCCTCTCCTCTCCTACTCTCTCCTCTCCTCTCCTCCTCTCACCTCTCCTCTCCTCTCCTCTCCTCACCTCTCCTCTCCTCTCCTCTCCTCTCCTCTCCTCTGTGTGTGTGAAGTACTCTGTGCCTCTCCATCAGTCTCTCTCTCTCTGGGTTATTAACAGATTCTACAACACGGCTGGCTTTATCTGCTGGCCTGTGTGTGTGTGTGTTGATGGTGTGTGTGTGCCTGTGTGTGTGTTTATGGCAGGGTTTCCCCTTGGGACCACAAGGGGTGCACGTTTTGGTTTTTGCCGTAGCACTACACAGCCGATTCAAATAATCAACTAATCGTCAAGCTTTGATCGGCTGTGTAGTGTTAGGGGAAAAAAAAAAACTTGCACCCTGGTTTAGGGTTTGTGTGTGTGTGTGTTTATGGTGTGTGTGTGTGTGTGTGTGTGTGTGTGCGTGTGTGTTTCTGGTGTGTGTGTGTGTTTCTGGTGTGTGTGTGTGTGTGTGTTTATGTTGTGTTTATGTTGTGTTTATGTTGTGTTTATGGTGTGTTTATGTTGTGTTTCTGGTGTGTGTGTGTTTATGTTGTGTTTCTGGTGTGTTTATGGTGTGTTTATGTTGTGTTTATGGTGTGTTTATGTTGTGTTTGTGGTGTGTTTATGTTGTGTTTCTGGTGTGTGTGTGTGTTTTTGTTGTGTTTATGGTGTGTTTATGGTGTGTTTATTTTGTGTTTATGTTGTGTTTATGTTGTGTTTATGGTGTGTTTATGGTGTGTTTATGGTGTGTTTATGTTGTGTTTATGTTGTGTTTATGTTGTGTTTATGGTGTGTTTATGGTGTGTTTATGTTGTGTTTATGTTGTGTTTCTGGTGTGTTAATGGTGTGTTTATGTTGTGTTAATGTTGTGTTTCTGGTGTGTGTTTATGTTGTGTTTATGTTGTGTTTATGTTGTGTTAATGGTGTGTTTATGTTGTGTTTATGTTGTGTTTGTGTTTTTGTTTATGTTGTGTTTATGTTGTGTTATGTTGTGTTTATGTTGTGTGTGTGTTTATGTTGTGTCTATGTTGTGTTTATGGTGTGTTTATGTTGTGTTTCTGGTGTGTGTGTTTCTGGTGTGTTTCTGGTGTGTTTATGTTGTGTTTATGTTGTGTGTATGTTGTGTGTATGTTGTGTGTATGTTGTGTTTATGTTGTGTTTATGTTGTGTTTATGTTGTGTTTCTGGTGTGTTTATGTTGTGTTTCTGATGTTTGTGTGTGTTTGTGGTCTGTTTCTGGTGTGTTTCTGGTGTTTCTGGTGTGTTTCTGGTGTGTGTGGTGTGTTTATGTTGTGTTTATGGTGTGTTTATGTTGTGTTTATGTTGTGTTTATGTTGTGTTTATGGTGTGTTTATGGTGTGTTTATGTTGTGTTTATGTTGTGTTTCTGGTGTGTTAATGTTGTGTTAATGTTGTGTTTCTGGTGTGTGTTTATGTTGTGTTTATGTTGTGTTTATGTTGTGTTTATGTTGTGTTAATGGTGTGTTTATGTTGTGTGTATGTTGTGTCAATGTTGTGTTTATGTTCTCTTTCTGGTGTGTTTCTGGTGTGTTTGTGGTGTGTTTTATGGTGTGTTTATGGTGTGTTTATGTTGTGTTTTATGGTGTGTTTCTGGTGTGTTTCTGGTGTTTCTGTGTGTATGTGTTTCTGGTGTGTGTGTCTGTGTGTGTGTGTTTCTGGTGTGTGTGTCTGTGTGTGGGTCCAGATACCGATGCTGTAGCTGCAGTCTGTAATAGTCTGATAGTCTTAAATTATTACTTTACTCAAAAAACATATTAAGGATTGTTTTCATTAATCCACTGATATGGTCCCAACAAATATTACATGTCTCACTCACCATGTCATCATATGATGCAAAATGCATCATCATCAAACGTTTAGCTATTTAGTGAAAAAACAACTGCTGATATGCACAATGTTTGGGACCATATTAACAATGGACTAATGAACAATGTTTGGGACCATATTAACAATGGACTAATGAACAATGTTTGGGACCATGTTAACAGCGGACTAATGAACTAAATGCTATGAGATTTTTTTGGTTCATTAAACAGTGAGTGAAGCTCATCTGATGAGATTGTTCCAGTAATGAGCAGTGAGAACACAGCAGGATCTAGCAGGCCTCTCTTTCCTCCTGCCTCTCTGTCTCCAAGGTCTAATAGACCAGTAAAACTAGCAGGCCTCTCTTTCCTCCTGCCTCTCTGTCTCTGTCTCCAAGGTCTAATAGACCATTAGAACTAGCAGGCCTCTCTTTCCTCCTGCCTCTCTGTCTCTGTCTCCAAGGTCTAATAGACCATTAGAACTAGCAGGCCTCTCTTTCCTCCTGCCTCTCTGTCTCTGTCTCCAAGGTCTAATAGACCATTAGAGCTAACAGGCCCAGCAGCCATTAGAGACCCAAGGCCTCATTACAGACTCTTACCTTACCGTTAACGGCTGCCTCTGGGACCGCAGGTAAATGGGCTGTTCTCGAAAAACACGAGAAGGAAGCTCAGAACACTGGAGATGGAAACGGGGCTTCCAGTGACTGCTGAAGCCTCACTCTCAGAGCCACCTGAGACAGACGGCGGAAGCTGGGTTGAAAATACGATTTAGCTCTATACACTGATCTTTACAGGAAATGAACATTACACTTATCTGTACATGAAGTGAACATTACACTGATCTGTACATGAAATGAACATTACACTGATCTGTACATTAAATGAACATTACACTGATCTGTACAGGAAATCAACATTACACTGATCTGTACAGGAAATCAACATTACACTGATCTATACAGGAAATGAACATTGCACTGATCTGTACAGGAAATGAACATTACACTTACTGTACAGGAAATTAATATTACACTGATCGATACAGGAAATTAACATTACACGGACCTGTACAGGAACTGTAAATTACACTTATCTGTACAGGAACCTTTCTCTCTCTATATCACACACACAAATTATTTCACATACACGCTCTCTCTCTCCATCTCTCTCGCCCTCTTTCTCCCTCCCTCCATCTCTCTCTCTCTCAGACACACACCTCCTCATCTCCCTCACCCTCTCTGTATAATGTGTCTAGGTGACCCAGAGGGATGGTTGTGCTAATTACTGTAGGAAGGCAGGGCTCAGGTTGTGTCCCAAATGGTACCCTTTTTCCAACATAGTGCCCTACTATTGACCAGAGGCCTATGGGTCAATAGTAGGGCACCTATGAATAGGGTGCCATTTGGGAGGAACCCTCAGTGTAGGAGCTGTTGAACAGGGGGGTCGTTATGACAACCATCATTATTATCCCACTGATAGGCTATCATTAAGGAGGAGACCACTGGTGACCACTGGTAACTGACCATTAGCATGATTAGCTTCTTTACAAGATGTTCACATTCAAATAATTTACCTCATCTTCCTCACCCCCCCCCCCCCCCCCTCTCTCTCTCTCTCTCCAGGCGGGGGGTAAGCACTACCACCCTACCTGTGCCCGCTGTGCCCGATGTCACATGATGTTCACAGAGGGAGAAGAAATGTACCTGCATGGTAACACACACACACACACACATACACACACACACACACACACACACACACACACACACACAGCATCACTGACTTATAAAACACAGAATTACTCTCGTCTCTCTCTCTCTCACTCTCTCTCTCTTTCTCTCTGTCAGGTGGTGAGGTGTGGCATCCTTTGTGTAAGCAGGCGGCCAGAGCAGAGAGAAGACTCAGGGTGAGAAAGAAACACAAATATGACTCTACTCTACAGAACACAGATATCACTCTACAGAACACAGATATCTATCAAGGCTCAGGATAAAACCCAGATGCAGACAGTTTGAAATAACAAAAAGGTTATTTACAAAAACAGGGGGCAGGCAAACGACAGGTCAAGGGCAGGCAGAGGTCAGTAATACAGAGCAGAGTCCGAAAGGTACAGAAATGGCAGGCAGACTCAGGGTCGGGGCAGGCAGAGGTCAGTAATCCAGAACAGTGTCACAAGGTACAGAACGGCAGGCAGGCTCAGGGTCAGGGCAGGCAGAATGGTCAAAACCGGGAAAAACTGGAAAACAGGGAGTAGAGCAAAACAGGAGTACAGGAAACCCGTGGGTAAGCTTGACAAGACAAACTGGCAACAGACAAACAGAAAATGCTGGTATAAATACACATGGGATAATGGGAGACACCTGGTGGGGGGTGGAGACAAGCACAAGACAGGTGAAACCATCACTCTATAGAGCACAGATATCACTCTACTTCTACAGAACACAGATATCATTCTACAGAACACAGATATTTACATTTACATTTTATTCATTTAGCAGATGATCTTATCCAGAGCGACTCACAGTTAGTGAGTGCATACATTATTATTTTTTTTTTCATACTTGCCCCCCGTGGGAATCGAACCCACAACCCTGGCATTGCAAACGCCATGCTCTACCAACTAAGTTACATCCCTGCCGGCGCTGAGCCAATTGTGCGCCACCCCATGGGTCTCCCGATCGCACAATGCAGTGCCTTAGACCACTGCGCCACTCGGGAGTGAAATCACTCTACTTCTACAGAACACATATACCTCTACAGGTCACAGATATCCCTCTACTTCTACATAACACAGATATCACTCTACAGAACACAGATATCACTCTACAGAACACAGATATCACTCTACATCTACAGAACACAGATATCACTCTACAGAACATAGATATCACTCTACAGAACACAGATATCACTCTACTTCTACAGAACACAGATATCACTCTACAGAACACAGATATCACTCTACTTCTACAGAACACAGATATCACTCTACAGAACACAGATATCACTCTACAGAATACATATATCACTCTACTTCTACAGAACACAGATATCACTCTACAGAACACAGATATCACTCTACAGAACACAGATATCACTCTACTTCTACAGAACACAGATATCACTCTACAGAACACAGATATCACTCTACTTCTACAGAACAGAGATATCACTCTACAGAACACAGATATCACTCTACTTCTACAGAACACAGATATCACTCTACAGAACACAGATATCACTCTACTTCTACAGAACACAGATATCACTCTACAGAACACAGATATCACTCTACAGAATACATATACACAGTAAATTTTGAAGTGTTAAAGTAACACTTAAAGAGTTAAATTTAACACTATTTCTGAGTGTATATGGTCCCACCCTGAAATAGTGTTAATTTGACTCTTTTCATAGTGTTAACATTTTAGAGTTAAATTAACTCTAAATAGAGTAAAAATTTAACACTCGCTTACACTGAATAGTGTTATTTTAATTTTACACTAAAGGTTAAATAACACTGGAGAGTGTAAATATTACCCTTGGAAGAGTTAATCATTTACTCTTCTAAAATAACAAATCAACTCTGATTGAGTTTGATTCCAGTCCAGTTTAACACTGCATGGAGTTGACACTCAAGGTTAAAATAACTCTGATAAGTGTTGATGTTACACACTATTGTGTTGATAATTGACTATCTTGCAGTGAAAAACAAGCTCAAATAGAGTCAAATTCTAACACCGTATAGTGTCACGGAAATAAATCTCAGCAGTATTCATTTTACACTTTTTTAGTGTCAAATTACACCAAATACTCCATTAAGTGAGTAAAAATCACAACTTACCACAAAATAATGCATTTCAAATTTTTATTAACAGCTCAACTATGTCAGGCTAAAATATATTAAGAATACAAATCCCTTTTTAAAACATTGACCTTAGGTTTCCATAAAATGGCAATAGGGAACAACATACAAGGAGGAATCTGTCGTTCCATACTTCATTTGAACATCAAAAGGTTTAAAGTAACACAGTTCAGTAATGTTGATCACCTTTTGAACCCTGTCTGGATGCATCCTGACCTTAAAGGCATAGTAATGGTAATCAAAACACACTGTTTCCATCAGTTTTCCACAGAGCAATACACAGTCATCTTTCACAGCAATAATTTTGATTTTACAAAATACAGGCATCTCAAATGCTACCTCAGTACAGATAATGAAGTCACGGCGGTACTCTGTACCATGATGTTTGATCCACTTGGCAGAAAACACACTGGTAGACAATACAGACCCAAATTTTAAAGCAATCTCGGGACCTTCTTTGAGCTCACTAAGTGTTACCATCTTCCCCGAACCTAAAGTTAATCTTTCCTTGCTAAAGGACTCTCGATACATTGCCATACAACTTTGGTGCTTTTTGGCTAATGTTTTTGTTACATTTTTAAAGCTTTTTAATTGCTTCTTAAAAAAATTATGTTTAGCTTCATAACGCATGCACCACATGTGCAGAACTGGGCCGATGTTTTTTATATTACGAGGGTAATGAATCATGAAGTGATGCTTTGGTAAGAGATTGATTGCAGGAAACAACTGCTTGAAGAGCTGATGATGATCAATGATTAAATGTTTGAGGTAAATGGTCATGCCTTCTGTAAGGACTGGGGAAAATACAATGTTAACAATGTGTAGAAGCAAAAGTAGAAGATGCCAGTGCTGGTCATCTGACTGTATTAAATCACCAAATAGCAAAGGCATATTACGTAATAAGCACCAAGACTGTATAGCATTCAACCCCAAATCATTACTTCCATCAAACAACTTTACTCTAGGTGGACGGTTTCGCTGCTGATTGTATCCATAGTCAAAAGCATGTATTCTACCAGCCAGTTGTTCAGCATTTAGGAAGTTTTCCTTAATGTACTGCAGGACAAGTTTGACTTCAAACTGAGCAACTCCTTCTAAAATATCGTGCATTATATCTACAGAAAAATTGTTGGCTGTATTAAAATACTGTAGTGAATTCAGCAGACAAATGCGTTTGACACCATAGATATGAGGTAGTGTAGGATCTGTTTGTAAAGTTTGACAGTGCAGTTTGTGCATCTCGATAGTTCGTAGTACAACTTTTGGATCATCTTCACAGAACACAGTTTGAAAACAATCTTTCTCAAGGAGACAGAAACGACAACAATACCTTGCCCCAAATGACTCCACAAAGCCAAATAAACCATGCAACCCAAGATTATCACCAGTGACCTGAACTATGGTACCGTGAATCACATCTTTCAATCTGGGAACTTTAAGTCCCTCTGTCTCGAGTACTTTAAGATCACTGACAAGTGGCTCAAGTATCAAATTAAAACCATAACGCTTGATGTCCTGCGCATGGAAAAGAGCACCCAAATGAATATTTATCAATGATGAATTAAAGATTGGGGGAAAATTCCTTAATGTAAAGTATATAGCACCTAATTTGTGTATACCCTTTTTAGACCCCAAGGGGTTTGCTGTTTCAAAGTCGTCATAAAATAGCTGGATCTGTATGGCATCTTTTTCTATAGAGAATAAGGGACTTTTTTTAAAATAGGCGGCATCTCTCAAGTCTGCATACACACCTTCCTTGGGCATGTGCCTGGGCTTGAACATGTCTGCAAGTTCTGGGTTTTGAAAAATGGCCTTTAGTGTTTCTAAAATAGGAATATATGCAAACTTGTCAGTTACAACGACCTGATCGTATGTCCCAGTTGTTTTGTTTCTTCTGCTGTCAAATCTTGTGCCAAGCACCTTTTCAACAGGTTCTACGATTCCCCATTTCTCTTTGAAGTGTTTATTTCGTTTAGCTTCTGAATTTAAGGGTGTGAAAGGGTTTTCCAACTTTTGCAAAGATTGTTCTATTCTGTTCTTATTTTCAGTTTCCTGTGGAGATAAGCACTGCAAAGCTGCATCTGTAGCTTGACTTTGAATCTCAAAAAACACTTCTTCCATGGAGGAAACAAAACTATTTACAGTAGATTGACTTAATCCAGCTGCTTTTAGTTGTGCAACAGCAGAGGCACACATATCTAGAGTGCTCCTGTTGGACTTTTTCAACAGAGTAGATGTGGCTACCTCGTGTTCATTAACTGTCCGTGACGTTGTAGCTGTCTCCTCTACATTAGTGGTCACTGCCTCTCCAATGCTGCTTAAATAAACATCAGGGTCAACCTGTTGGTCAATATACTCAGTGTGTTTTGTGTTTAAATGTTTCCTAAAACCAGAAAACGTACCAAACGCACAGCCACATCCAGTCTGAGCACATTTAAGCCGGAGATTTTTTCCAGGCAAGTAACCGTGAACTAATCGTAAATGCCTAACAAGCATATTTGAACTCGATAACTCAGCCTGACAAACAAAACACTTCATGTTCGAGGAGAAACTTCAAGCACTAATGAAGTAACCTCGCCCTGATTTCAGCAACACGAGGGCTCTCTTTGACCTTGCCAGCATCGATGCTGTACACTGTAGTTTGGATGAAAGTGTACATGTTGTGGAGCATGGTGTTGTAGGATGTGCCAAACACAAAATGTGCCTTAAATAGTTCGTCAAAAGCAACAAGAGAAGAGGTTGACCTGCAAGGTATGGCATTCTTGTCGATAATGATGAAGAACTGGTGGATTGCATTCTTCTTAACTCCAACAGCTAGGAGATAGGGCTGAGCGCTAGTAGTGATGGCATCGAGATGCTCTTGAATGTTTGTTCCGGTCTGCGAAGACAAATGAGGGAAAACTGTAGTTAATGGCCAAGTAGTTGTAGAATATGCAGAAAGAGCCAATACACTACTCTTATTGAATATGAATATTGAATGAATACTTGTAGCCTAATATTAGGTGTTCATACCACAAATTAGAAAAAATACAAACCTTCTTGAATACCACAAGATGTTTCTCTGCTTGGGATGCGGAAACCTTTCCTGGTCTCTTCCGACCCTGAGCGGAGGGTGGAATCAGGTGTATAAGCAGTAAAACCGATGACAGATCACTGTCCCAACCTGTAACAACACAAGTTCAATGTTAACACACTTCAGTTACGTTGTTTTCTTTACAAAAGACCCCCCAGACAGACAGCAGTTCTACATCACAAGAAGTTCTCTAACTAAAACATCCACAGGGCTGAGTCAAATCTCAAAAGTTTTGTTCAATATACTGCTACAGAACGTACTCGTAAATCTTTCACAGATCCAGCTTCTTAGTATTATGTTGATATTTAAATGTTTACACATAATGTTGATATTGCAATACAACACAAAAGGTAGGCTTACAAGCATCTTACCAAAGTCAACATCCAATTCAGTGCCATCCTCAGGAGGATCAGCTGCCAGCAAGAGTTCTTCAAGCTCACTTGTGGATGGAAGCTTTCTGCATTGTTTGATGATCTTTTTCTTGAACGTGACCGGCCACCTTTCCAGAAGCTTGCTTGAGGTATCCTCTCCGAACATTAGAACAAAATCCTGTTCAACCTGGAGTGGGGTGGTGTTGGTGACAATTTCAGTTATTTGACAGCCAATCAAATTGTATTGCGTGCTAGTTTAGCTAGCTAGTATCACTACAATGTCTTACAAAACAATTCACTTGTCATAGTATTTTCAAAATAACATAATTACCAAGCTTTTGACGTCTTTAAAACGTGGAAACTCAGACAGTATGTTGCTTGACTGCTGGGGGTCGAGGATCATTTTGCGGCGATACACAAACGTCAGTTCCATTTTCTTCTTGATTGTGTCTGCATCAGCAGAATGTTTCATCAGTGAGATTGCTTTGTTGCACTCATCATCAGTCAGGGCAGTCTCTGGAACAAACTGGGATTCTCGTCTGACAGTCGGTCCTCCAGACATGTCTTCACCAGTTGATCCTTTGGCTGATTCTACACAACACGGGAAAATTTCAATCATGTCAAAAGTTTTAGTAGCCTGGCTAACTTTTAAAGGAAGTACTCCACTGTAAAATATACTTTTTGAGCTGTAAACTAAATGATATGAATGATATGTTTGATGCTAGGGAGTGTGGCAAGCTGGTTTAGCCAAGGCCAAATGGGAAGAAGGCCAAATTACAGGTGTTGGCCATCTGAGGGGCAGAGGACAGCAAAGGGGGGGGGGTGGTTACATGATATATATGAATGTATATGGAGCGTGATAAAAAGGTGACCTTGAAATTGTGGCGTTAATGGCGACGCAAGGAAAAAATTTGGGTGCACCTACATTTTGTGCTGGTGCACCTAAATAAAAAAGTTAGGCGCACAAGTGCAACCAAGACAAAAAGTTAGTGTGGAGCCCTGCATCAATGCTGGTGTTAATATTGACATTATTTCTTCACAATTTATGAAATCTGCAGTTTGTGGGTTGAAAAATGTATGAAAATGCCATCTACTGGTTTAAATCACCCTAAAGTTTGCAAGGCCAGTTTGCCAGGGGTTGCCTCGACCAGTCAGTGTCGAGGCAACCCCCCCTTATGTCACAGTCCTTTGTAGGTCTCTGATGCATATTTTCTTTAAATTTGCTAAGAGGGAGGGAGCTAGCAGAATTGAAGGATGTAGTTACACATTATACTATATGTCTGAGAAATAGTGCAACAAATGCAATTATTGATCTAGCAACTGTTTTGTTCCATACATTTTCCAGTATTACCTCCGAATGATGATCGCCTGTCTTTGGCGGTGCCTCTCTGAATAGTTTTAATCCTCCAGGCCAAGTACCCAGTTCCACTCTCGCCATCATAATAATGCTCCTTGAAGGATGAAAGGATAACAAAAATGGATACTTCATTGAAAACAACATGGTCTGGTAGGATTCAAAAACTTCCAATAGCATTTAACATTACAACTATTACTGTGTGCAACTCACATAGCCATTCTTAGAGAATGGGTCACTGAGGTATGGGAATAAGGTCACTATTCCTTTGGCATACATTTCTTTCACCTGTCTGGGTGGAGATGTACTGCAAAATTGAAGAAGAAAGGATTGTGCAGTCATATTCACTTAGATTCAGATTTAGATTTACAGATTGAGAACACAAGGACTATTAACAAATTACCCATTCTTTTCTGTCATGTCAGCTGCCAGCATGTTCACCATTTTGCGTCTTGTTTCATCCGTCAAGGACTTGGTTCGGTTGTATTCATTTATTATAAGTTCCCCACCGGTTTTGTTGGTAAGAGCTGATTCCACCAACTTAAAACAAAATGCATAACAATTCTGCATGTTATGTCCACTGCAAATAAACTGGAAATAAACTAATATGATGTCAGAGGATGTCCCGATCCAATCTCAAAGATTGCAAGTGCTACAAAAATCCAATGAAAAAGCCAATAATGGTAAGAAACTCCCTCCAGACAGCGACAATAACTTGAATGTACTCGAAGTGTGCACTGTATTATCAATAAATAAATAAAAGTATCTGATCAGGACTCAATATCAGCAGATACTTTTTTTAATCGGATAGGGCGCTTAAAAAAACTTGATCGGGACATCCCTAATCAGGACTTCAAAAATGTTTTGAAACCATGTAATTTACAATGTATATTAATGTAATTTTAATTCTCTGAGAACAGATTCAAGAACAGAATTTAAAATGTCAGAATTGTCTTACTTGCTTGCCTTCTGTATCCAGCCTCTGGCGTTTTCTGGAGGGGCTATCTGAAATAATGACTGTATCCTCAGAGTCCAAGGTATCAAGGGATGATGGTTGGGATTGCTCAGAAGAGGCCACCATGGAGACAGATTCTAACCATGATTTTTAGAAGAAAAAGAATTATATATAGTTCCCTCATAATCTAAGACACTTATTTAATAGACACCATGAACTTCATAAAACAAAGAAATAACGTATTCATTAATTAGTCTAATTAACTGAAACAAACCTGAGTCATATTTGATGGTTAGCACCCCAGTTGAGGGATCCTTTATAATATCCTCAAAAACATCATCATCCAATTCAGTCCCTGAACTGTCAACAATTTTCACACCTTCTGTTACAGCTGGGACACCAAACTTTGCAAATGCTAGAAAAAACAGGGATAAAAGCTTGTGTAAACAAAAGTAAATCATTATTTATATAATAATTTCACTGTGTACACCTACCTTACCCTATAAAATAGGTTTTAAACAAACACTATTAAGTGATTAAAATGTTTTTTTTTGTAGCATCATAACTATACCTTAAGCAATGCATCCACAATTAAAGTGTAGTTACCAAGGGCAAAACAGAAGAAATTTAGACGTACAAAAATGGACCAGTTCCAAAAACCTGAGAACTTAACATGTCCCATCATTTTAGGAATATTCCAGTATATCAATTTTAAACAGCTAAATTCAGACAGTTATTACTAACATTGTCAAATTCTTACCTGCAATCAAAAAGTCTTTCAGATTTGGCTCAGTTATTCTGACAAATTTTTGGACATCTCCAAGTTTAGCTTTAAGCAGCATGCTCCCTGCAAATAGTATCAGTACAATTTCTCACAGTTAAAAAGTTGATGGTCTTATTTTAGCAGTATTTCCTCAAATATAAGAAAAAATATTGTTTCAAGCCACCAAAGTGCTGAGAAATGATCAGCACTTTTGCAGAAATGGCCAGTTAAATTGAAGTTACTGTCAAACACATTAAAAAGGATAACGTCTGATTTTCATCCTTGTAACATTAATGTTACCGCCTTGCCCGCACAATTACTGCAATTGTTGGGTCTTGGTATATTATAGAGTGTGGTCTAGACCTACTCTGTCTGTAAAGTGTCTTGAGATAACTCTTGTTATGATTTGACAATATAAATAACATTGAATTGAATAATGTTAGCTAAACGTTACACCATAAGTGTGTGCTAAGATAGTGCTTAAGTATTTTAACAGTACTGCTGCTGCTTTGAAACCCGAAAGTCATTTTGTATAATATCCAGGAAAAAAATAAAGGCACACCGCTTAAGCAGTATCCAAGGTTAATGTCTACCCGCCGTTAACATAATAAATCCATGCCACCCGCACATAGTTAGCCAGTCAAGCTAACGTAGCTAACTGTAGCTAGTTTAGCCAACTCCCCTTAGTCTTTGCTATGTTCCTGTAATATCTGAACGTTAACAAGAAGTACACAATCCCCCCTCCACGTTGTATTAACATAACTTACAATAAATCGGGCTGACATTGTCTAGTTTGAACGTTATGTTCGTCAGTTAATGTTAATTAACGTTAGCTTAATACTGCTGGCACATGGACTGGACAGAAGTCAGTCACAACATGTTAACGTTAGCCTTTTTAAAATTCGACATTTTAAGACCTAAAACCAAATAGAGTGCACTGTTAGCAACGATATAAAGTAATTCTTAAATGCTGCTTCTGTTAAAATGACAAATAATGTGTGTATAGTCGCTTAGGAGAAACTTACCGCAGTCATTCCACATGAAGAAAATGGCGCCGTGAAAATGTGTGGTCCGTTTGAGACGAGTCGTAGGTGGGCGGAGCTTTCCAGAGTACGTCTGACACTGCGTCTTTTAACAACGTACTTTTTCACCAACACTGGGCGGTATCTTACTCCAACTGTTGTAGTAATAACTCTGTAAGAGTCAATGTACTTTGACACTGCATATTTAACACTATGGAATTTACTGTGTATCACTCTACTTCTACAGAACACAGATATCACTCTACAGAACACAGATATCACTCTACAGAACACAGATATCACTCTACTTCTACAGAACACAGATATCACTCTACAGAACACAGATATCACTCTACTTCTACAGAACAGAGATATCACTCTACAGAACACAGATATCACTCTACTTCTACAGAACACAGATATCACTCTACAGAACACAGATATCACTCTACTTCTACAGAACACAGATATCACTCTACAGAACACAGATATCACTCTACTTCTACAGAACAGAGATATCACTCTACAGAACACAGATATCACTCTACTTCTACAGAACACAGATATCACGCTACAGAACACAGATATCACTCTACTTCTACAGAACACAGATATCACTCTACAGAACACATATATCACTCTACTTCTACAGAACACAGATATCCTTCTACAGAACACAGATTTCACTCTACTTCTACAGAACACAAATATCACTCTACTTCCACAGAAACATTTCCAAAGTCATCTGGAATGAGACAGATTTTGACAGTAGATGTTTTCTACCATCCTTCATCTTTGTTTTATTTCTTTCCACAGCACCGACGTCTGTCAGAGACCTCCATCTCTCCACCGACTTCGTCTATTGGCTCTCCCAGTCATGTCATCTGTGTGAGTAACCAATCACAAACCAATGTTCCTCTAGCTCCACCCAACCTTCAGGGCCCACTAGCTTTGAATATACAAACCCAATGGACAAATCCATTTTCTCCTGAAGTGTGCACTCATTCAGTACTTCTCACTATCTAAAAGTATTTGATTGGTGTAGGCCTGGGCTAGTGGGAATATCCACCATATGTCATTTCCTATCAAATCAAATCAAATCAATAGTTTGTCATATGCGCCGAATACAAAGGCTGTAGTCTTTACCGTGAAATGTTTGCTGACGAGCCCTTCCCAATGATGCAGAGCAAAGAAATGGTAACATGAACGGATTAAAATACACAAGAATAGAGCTATATACAGGGAGTACCAGTCCCAGATCAATGTAGAGCTATATACAGGGAGTATCAGCACCAGATCAATGTGGAGCTATATACAGGGAGTACCAGTACCAGATCAATGTGGTGCTATATACAGGGAGTACCAGTACCAGAACAATGTGGAGCTAAATACAGGGATACCAGTGCCAGATCACTGTGGAGCTATATACAGGGAGTACCAGTATGAGATCACTGTGGAGCTATATACAGAGAGTACCAGTACCAGATCAATGTGGAGTTATATACAGGGAGTACCAGTACCAGATCAATGTGGAGCTATATACAGGGAGTATCAGTACCAGATCACTGTGGAGCTATATACAGGGAGTACCAGTACCAGATCAATGTGGAGCTATATACAGGGAGTATCAGTACCAGATCACTGTGGAGCTATATACAGGGAGTACCAGTACCAGATCACTGTGGAGCTATATACAGGGAGTATCAGTACCAGATCAATGTGGAGCTATATACAGGGAGTACCAGTACCAGATCAATGTGGAGCTATATACAGGGAGTATCAGTACCAGATCACTGTGGAGCTATATAAAGGGAGTACCAGTACCAGATCAATGTGGAGCTATATACAGGGAGTATCAGTACCATATCAAAGTGGAGCTATATACAGGGAGTACCAGTACCAGATCACTGTGGAGCTATATACAGGGAGTATCAGTATGAGATCACTGTGGAGTTATATACAGGGAGTAGAAGTACCAGATCAATGTGGAACTATATACAGGGAGTATCAGCACCAGATCAATGTGGAGCTATATACAGGGAGTACCAGTACCAGATCAATGTGGAGCTATATACAGGGAGTACCAGTACCAGATCACTGTGGAGCTATATACAGGGAGTATCAGTACCAGATCACTGTGAAGCTATATACAGGGAGTATCAGTACCAGATCAATGTAGAGCTATATACAGGGAGTACCAGTACCAGATCAATGTGGAGCTATATGCAGGGAGGATCAGTACCAGATCACTGTGGAGCAATATAAAGGGAGTACCAGTACCAGATCAATGTGAAGCTATATACAGGGAGTATCCGTACCAGATCACTTTGGAGCTATATACAGGGAGTACCAGTACCTGATCAATGTGGAGCTATATACAGGGAGTATCCGTACCAGATCACTTTGGAGCTATATACAGGGAGTACCAGTACCTGATCAATGTGGAGCTATATACAGGGAGTACCAGTACCAGATCACTGTGGAGCTATGTACAGGGAGTACCAGTACCTGATCAATGTGGAGCTATATACAGGGAGTATCAGTACCAGATCAATGTGGAGCTATATACAGGGAGTACCAATATGAGATCACTGTGGAGCTATATACAGGGAGTATCAGTACCAGATCACTGTGGAGCTATGTACAGGAGGTACCAGTAGCAGATCAATGTGGAGCTATATACAGGAAGTATCAGTACCAGATCAATGTAGAGCTAAATACAGTGAGTATCAGTACCAGATCAATGTGTAGCTATATACAGGGAGTACCAGTACCAGATCACTGTGGAGCTATATACAGGGATTATCAATACCAGATCAATGTGGAGCTATATACAGGGAGTACCAGTACCAGATCAATGTGGAGCTATATACAGGCAGTATCAGTACCAGTTTACTGTGGAGCTTTATACAGGGAGTACCAGTACCAGATCAATGTGGAGCTATATACAGGGAGTATCATTACCAGATCACTGTGGAGCTATATACAGGGAGTACCAGTATGAGATCACTGTGGAGCTATATACAGGGAGTACCAGTACCAGATCAATGTGGAACTATATACAGGGAGTACCAGTTTCAGATCACTGTGGAGCTATATACAGGGAGTACCAGTATGAGATCACTGTGGAGCTATATACAGGGAGTATCAGTACCAGATCAATGTGGAGCTATATACAGGGAGTACCAGTACCAGATCACCGTGGAGCTATATACAGGGAGTATCAGTACCAGATCAATGTGGAGCTATATACAGGGAGTACCAGTACCAGATCACTGTGGAGCTATATACAGGGAGTATCAGTACCAGATCAATGTGGAGCTATATACAGGGAGTACCAGTACCAGATCACTGTGGAGCTATATACAGGGAGTATCAGTACCAGATCATTGTGGAGCTATATACAGGGAGTACCAGTACCAGATCACTGTGGAGCTATATACAGGGAGTATCAGTACAAGATCAATGTGGAGCTATATACAGGGAGTAGCAGTATGAGATCACTGTGGAGTTATATACAGGGAGTACAAGTACCAGATCAATGTGGAACTATATACAGGGAGTACCAGTACCAGATTACAGTGGAGCTATATACAGGGAGTACCAGTACCTGATCAATGTGGAGCTATATACAGGGAGTACCAGTATGAGATCACTGTGGAGCTATATACAGGGAGTACCAGTACCAGATCAATGTGGAGCTATATACAGGGAGTATCAGTACCAGATCAATGTGGAGCTATATACAGGGAGTACCAGTACCTGATCAATGTGGAGCTATATACAGGGAGGACCAGTACCAGATCAATGTGGAGCTATATACAGGGAGTATCAGTACCAGATCAATGTGGAGCTATATACAGGGAGTATCAGTACCAGATCAATGTGGAGCTATATACAGGGAGTATCAGTACCAGATCACTGTGGAGCTATATACAGGGAGTACCAGTACCAGATCAATGTGGAGCTATATACAGGGAGTATCAGTATGAGATCACTGTGGAGCTATATACAGGGAGTACCAGTACCAGATCATTGTGGAACTATATACAGGGAGTATCAGTACCAGATCAATGTGGAGCTATATACAGGGAGTACCAGTACCAGATCAATGTAGAGCTATATACAGGGAGTATCAGTACCAGATCACTGTGGAGCTATATACAGGGAGTTTCAGTATGAGATCACTGTGGAGCTATATACAGGGAGTACCAGTATGAGATCACTGTGGAGCTATATACAGGGAGTATCAGTACCAGATCACTGTGGAGCTATATACAGGGAGTACCAGTACCAGATCACTGTGGAGCTATATACAGGAGGTACCAGTACCAGATCAATGTGGAGCTATATACAGGGAGTATCAGTACCAAATCAATGTGGAGCTATATACAGGGAGTATCAGTACCAGATCAATGTGGAGCTATATACAGGGAGTACCAGTACCAGATCAATGTGGAGCTATATACAGGGAGTATCAGTACCAGATCAATGTGGAGCTATATACAGGGAGTACCAGTACCAGATCAATGTGGAGCTATATACAGGGAGTATCAGTACCAGATCACTGTGGAGCTATATACAGGGAGTACCAGTACCAGATCAATGTGGAGCTATATACAGGGAGTATCAGTACCAGATCACTGTGGAGCTATATACAGGGAGTACCAGTACCAGATCAATGTGGAGCTATATACAGGGAGTATCAGTATGAGATCACTGTGGAGCTATATACAGGGAGTACCAGTACCATATCAATGTGGAACTATATACAGGGAGTATCAGTACCAGATCAATGTGGAGCTATATACAGGGAGTATCCGTACCAGATCACTTTGGAGCTATATACAGGGAGTACCAGTACCTGATCAATGTGGAGCTATATACAGGGAGTATCAGTATGAGATCACTGTGGAGCTATATACAGGGAGTACCAGTACCTGATCAATGTGGAACTATATACAGGGAGTACCAGCACCAGATCACTGTGGAGCTCTGTACAGGGAGTACCAGTACCTGATCAATGTGGAGCTATATACAGGGGGTATCAGTACCAGATCAATGTGGAGCTATATACAGGGATTACCAGTATGAGATCACTGTGGAGCTATATACAAGGAGTATCAGTACCAGATCACTGTGGAGCTATGTACAGGAGGTACCAGTAGCAGATCAATGTGGAGCTATATACAGGGAGTACCAGATCAATATGGAGCTATATACAGGCAGTATCAGTACCAGATTACTGTGGAGCTATATACAAGGAGTACCAGTACCAGATCACTGTGGAGCTATATACAGGGAGTATCAGTACCAGATCAATGTGGAGCTATATACAGGGAGTACCAGTACCAGATCACTGTGGAGCTATATACAGGGAGTATCAGTACCAGATCAATATGGAGCTATATACAGGGAGTACCAGTACCAGATCACTGTGGAGCTATATACAGGGAGTATCAAAACCAGATCAATGTGGAGCTATATACAGGGAGTACCAGTACCAGAACAATGTGGAGCTATATTCAGGTAGTATCAGTACCAGATCACTGTGGAGCTATATACAGGGAGTACCAGTACCAGATCAATGTGGAGCTATATACAGGGAGTACCAGTACCAGATCACTGTGGAGCTATATACAGGGAGTATCAGTACCAGATCAATGTGGAGCTATATACAAGGAGTACCAGTACCAGATCACTGTGGAGCTATATACAGGGAGTATCAGTACCAGATCAATGTGGAGCTATATACAGGGAGTACCAGTACCAGATCACTGTGGAGCTATATACAGGGAGTATCAGTACCAGATCAATGTGGAGCTATATACAGGGAGTACCAGTACCAGATCACTGTGGAGCTATATACAGGGAGTATCAAAACCAGATCAATGTGGAGCTATATACAGGGAGTATCAGTACCAGATCACTGTGGAGCTATATACAGGGAGTATCATTACCAGATCAATGTGGAGCTATATACAGGGAGTACCAGTACCAGATCACTGTGGAGCTATATACAGGGAGTATCAGTACCAGATCAATGTGGAGCTATATACAGGGAGTACCAGTACTAGATCACTGTGGAGCTATATACAGGAAGTACCAGTACCATTAGTAACACACTACGCCGTCATGGATTAAAATCCTGCAGCGCACGCAAGGTCCCCCTGCTCAAGCCAGCGCATGTCCAGGTATGATCTCTGTAATTGCAAACAAAGGTTTCTGTACCAAATATTATGTTCTGCTTTTCATATGTATCAAATACTTATGTCATGCAATAAAATGCAAATTAATTACTTAAAAATCATACAATGTGATTTTTGGATTTTTGTTTTAGATTCCGTCTCTCACAGTTGAAGTGTACCTATGATAAAAATGACAGACCTCTACATGCTTTGTAAGTAGGAAAACCTACAAAATCGGCAGTGTATCAAATACTTGTTCTCCCCACTGTATATACAGGGAGTACCAGTACCAGATCAATGTGCAGAGGTACGAGGTAATTGAGGTAGATATTTACATTAATGGAGGGTAATGTGACTAGGCATCAGGATAGATAATATTAAGGTATTTGAGGTAGATATGTACATGAAGTCAGGGTAAAGTGACTAGGCATCAGGATAGATAATAATAAGGTATTTGAGGTAGATATTTACATGAAGGCAGGGTAAAGTCACTAGGCATCAGGATAGATAATAATACGATTAAAATAAAGAACAGAGTAGCAGCAGCATAGGATGAGTGTAAAAGTGTGTGTGTATGTGTGTAAGTGTGTATGTGTGTTTATGTTGTGTCGATATGTGTGTGTGTGTGTGTGTGTTTGTGTACTCAGTAAACGTGTGTGTGTTATGTGTTTGTGTGCGTATGTAATGTATGTGTTTGTGTGCGGGTTTTGTGTGAGAGTGTCAGTGTAGTGTGAGTGTGTATATAGTGTGTATGTATAGTCTGTACAAGATAGGGTCAGTGCAGATAATCCGGGTAACCATTAATTAACTATTTAGCAGTCTTAAGGTTATTTAGCAGTCTTATTGCTATTTAGCAGTCTTATGGCTATTTAGCAGTCTTATGGTTATTTAGCAGTCTTATGGCTTGGGGGTAGAAGCTGTCTCGGAGCCTGTTGGTCTGAGAGCTGATGTTCCGGTACCGTTTGCTGGACGGTAGCACAGTGAACAGTCTATGGCTTGGGAGTCTTTCGTAATTGTTCAGGCCTTCCTCTGACACCGCCTGATATAGAGGTCCTGGATGGCAGGGAGCTCGGCCCCAGTGATATACTGGGCAGTCCGCACCACCCTCTATAGTGCTTTGCGGTTGAGGGCGGTGCATTTACCATATCAAGCGGTGATGCAGCCAGTCAAAATGCTGTTGATGGTGCTGCTGTATAATTTTTTGAGGAACCTAGGGCCCAGGCCAAATCTTTTCAGCCTCCTGAGGGGGAAGAGGCGCTGTCGTGCCCTCTTCACGACTGTGCAGGTGTATGTGGACCATGTTAAATCGGTGAAGGGAAGTGAACAAGTGCACACTTTGGGAGGAAGGAGAGATAATTGTGACATAGTCACTGTCACCCTGCCCAATACAGATAGGAGACACCTGTTCATACTCCTCTCACCCCTCTCCCCTGACCCTTGACCTCAACTTACACTGCTGGCTAGGTCCTCTTGTTATGTCCGTCTGTCATATTGGGACACAACCTGTGTGTGTGTGTGTGTGTGTGTGTGTGTGTGTGTGTGTGTGTGTGTGTGTGTGTGTGTGTGTGTGCTCTGTTTGAACTACTACTATTCTTTGCTGAGCTGTACTGTATAGTTCACTACTGCTGTTGGAAATATTAGCATACACGTTCACGCACATAAACACATGTAGAGACACACACACACACATGCATGCATCATCATCATCTGCAGGAGTGTGTGTGTGTGTGTGTTCTCTGATCTCTGGCCTCATAATCAATGACCTGCTCAGGGTGATGGATGAGGGGAAAAAACAGATTAAGCTCCCTCCTCTCGCTCTCTCTCTCTCTCTCTCTCTCTCTCTCTCTCTCTCTCTCTCTCTCTCTCTCTCTCTCTCTCTCTCTCTCTCTCTCTCTCTGTCTCTCTCTCTCTCTCTCTCTCTCTCTCTCTCTCTCTCTCTCTCTCTCTCTCTCTCTCTCTCTCTCTCTCTCTCTCTGTCTCTCTCTCCATTGCTTTGTGGAGCTGAAGGTCATCTCAGGGAGTTGTCAGATCGTGCAGTACATATTCATCAGTCAGTCACATGTTAACTGTATGTGTTGTGTCAGTGTATGGCTGTACTGTCAGCATGC